>NW_005843111.1:185055-228649 GCF_000455745.1 Alligator sinensis | reverse complement strand
CCCATTATTGGTTGTTTCTAAATTATCCCCACGTGGCGGCTAGCGATTGGCTTGCTAGCCGTATAAGAGGCGTGAGCAGTTTCTGCCCAAGTCGGAGATCTCCGGGTAGGACCTCATTTAGGGGGACTCCGCATCCATCTCGTGGAGAACTCTGAGCCACGTGGTAGAGCCTAACAAACTCTGCGCGTGTCTCGGAGCCGACCGGTGGTTTGATCAGGTACCAAGACTCTCTCCCCGTCGCCGCATGATCTCTCGACGTACCGTACCCTGCGCGCTCGTCGAGAGTCACCTTTCGGACTCTCATTTCGGTCGTTCCACGGAACCTAGCAAACTCCGTGAGTGTGTATCCAGAGCTCTGTTCGTGTTTGTTTTGTGGAGCCTAGCAAACTCCGCGTGTGTCTTTTTGTAACTGCAACTCAAGAAAGTTTTTCCTGCCTGCACCGCGACCAGCTACGGTGTAAGTAAAACAGTCTTTAATCAACCCCTACGTGTCAGTGCCTAATTCTAGTTCGCCGTGCCGACCTTTTCCCCGGCCCATGTGCCCGGGCTGCTGGCCACAGCCCCTCGGCCCCGACACTCATCTTTTTATGTATACTTGAGTTGAATAGGTGTTAACAAAAAAACAAGTAGGCAGTTTGTAAGAAAGCAACTTTCCACTCAATTAGTCAAGTTTCATCTGCTTGGTATATAGTGCCATGGTCTTATCAGTTCTCAAGCAGGCCAAAGTTCTTCCAGGAAACAACAGGGGATTCAAGACCTGAATTTCTAATTTAAAAAACCACATGGAGGAAAATCCTTTTATTTAAAGAGTTTGGAGTGGGAACATACATCCATTCCTACTTTCTTTAGGCATCTAGAAAAGGGAAAGAAAATGTCACAAGGCTGTATTTTTTCCTTTTGTAAGATTGCCTGTTGCTACAAACGTTGACGCATATTTTATTTTATCTGTTGTTTCCTAAACAGGCCCTGGCCCTTTAAACTATACTGTTATTTCATTTGGATTTCTCTGTGGCTTCTGAAGTGGTAGGTCAGATTTGACTCACTGGTGTAACTAACAGATATGGACTTGCAAATGACTAATTTACTTGGTTTGATAAGATCTTTTACCTCTCCCAGAAAAGACATTTTTCTTCATAAAACATGAAGCTATTAGGACATGAAACATTTCCTTCCATTCAATGAATTCAACCTCTCCACTGGAGGCAACCGCTCATTCCAGGATGCTCTATACTTGACGTAATCTCCTCTGGAAATTGGGCTATTTTGGACTCTACTGACAACAGCAGCAATGTCATCAGGCAGCAAGGAACACAATCATTTGAAAATGTTGCCTCTTAAAATGAGAGACATTAAAAAAAAGGGAAGATGTTAATTCTGTATCCAGCTGTGTGTAATTTTGTGAAGCAGAATAGGAGTGAGGGAAGAAGGGGGAATAGATTTAAGATGGACTTTGGGGCAGTGTTTAAATATCACCATGGAGATTGTTTAAACAGGCTGTATGTAGGGTGTGGGTGTGTGAGAAAATATTTATTTAGTGTTACTTCTTTTGAAGAGTCAGTGTTTTGCCATCTTTGGAGACAATCAAACCACTATGTTCCAGTTTTCATTTGGGTTATGTGATAGGTGCCCCTGAAAGAAAGGATATTTTACCCTTGTCATCTTGCTATTGGTTTTGCTTTATAATATTTTTCTTAAATAAATGGAGGGAAGATTATCTTACCCCTTCCTGCTCCAATGGGAACTGGAATTGGAGGACTCCATAAGTTGATTGTGTAACTAGCAAGCAAAAGGAAGAGAGTGGCATGGAAATAAGAGGAGAGAGGGAGAAGGTAATGTGTTCTGGAGAGACCTCATACAGTAGAATTCAAGCAGTCTTGTTCAAGGAGAGAGGGGGAGGAAGAGACCTGTGTGCTAGAGACTTTTGTTTTGGTAAACACACACCTTTGAAGGGACAGGAAGTTATATATATGGTGTGGGCTCCCCCAAGAATTCAATGGATGATGTGTGTAAATTGTCAGATAAGAAACTGTACTTACATTTTGCTTTGAGAGGAAGTTTTGTTCTTTCATTTTTTCTCCCAGAATAGGGAGCAGCTTTAGGGCCTTAGTCAGGGGGCTGAGTAAAGCAGGCTAACTGGAGAACTTGCGGAAGGTCCTGGCAGAAAGTTCAGAGGCATAAGCTGTTTCTAACTTGAGCTAGGTAGGAGCTGCAGTCTTAGGTTTAAGATGCAGGGTAAGGTCAAATTGTTGTTCTGATATTTTCTTTTGTTTGTGTGTTCTTATACCTCCGTCTGCATCTCAACATATTACTGATTTCTTATGTTTGCTCTTTTTTTTTATAATCTTTCTGTTATCTTTTAACTTGCTTATAATCAGGCTAAGTGTGATTTCAGAGTATTTGACAATACTAGCAGGCCTCTTATCCAGGAGAGTGAATCTATCTTTTCTGAGCATGTGACTGGATAAGGGTGTGATTCTGCTAGCTTGCAGCATCCCTTCTGTTGAGCTGGCAAGACCTAGATGAGGCAGGTAAAGTTGAGGTACCAGACGTCAGAGAGGTGAACTTTGTAGCATCTCAGTCTGTTCTCAGTGGGCATGAGCGACTGGTGCCCCCTGAGACTGGGGGACACCATGGCGGTGAGTGGGGATTGCCCGCAGCTGCTGCCGGCAGTGTCAGCAGTGGAACAGGGTCGTGGCGGGGAGGGTGGCAAGCGGCAAGTGGAGACTTCCTGCAGACACCACCAGCTGTGTCAGCAGCGAAGGGGGTGTGCGAGTGGCGACTGTCTGCAGAAGCCAGTAGCAGCTTCGGTGGTGGTCAATCTTGGGGGGGCATGTGCCCCCCACCCCTCCTACACATTGCCTAAGTCAGTGGTGAAGCAGCAGACAGCAGAGAGGGGCACCTGGAAGGTGTGAGAACACTCCAGGAGTGTGTCTTAGAGGCACCCCTGGCCACCTCTGGTGTCATGGCATGTCAGACTTGAAGGTAGAGTCCCACCACACAGCAATGGGTTGGGTCACTGGCTACACTACATGTATAACAGCTTCAGCTGTAAGGGGTTAGCAACAAAATGCTTTGGAGACACTGGCCCCATCTGCACATTTCACTTAATGCATGATTAACCAATTAATTACACTTTAAGTGGTTACCTGGCCACACATTTATTCAGTTAATGGTGTGATAAAAAGAGGAATCAGCTAAACATTTCTTCCACAGAATACCTGTAATAACTTTGTAGATGCTTCCTATCATGCTATTAATTGAATGTGTGGCCAGGGACCCTTGTGGCTGGGAGCCATGTCAGCTGATTAGAGCTCCCAGCTGGGGGGACCAGTGTGCACTCCTGAGCCTAGGAGCTCCCAGCTGATGCTGGCTCTCAGCTGCGGAGCACATGCCTCTGTGGTTGGGAGCCCCATCAATTGCTAGGGTTCCCAGCTGTGGGGATGCTTCAGACACCCCTATCCATTGGTGCATGAAGTCAGTTGCAGTCTCTCAGCCACGGGGGTGCATGAAAGCACCCCTGAAGCTGGGACACCACATCAGTTGCAGCATCCCTGCTGTGGGGACCAGGTCAGCTGATGGGACTCCTTGCTGTGAGCCTACATGGTGTGCTGGCATGACTGGGAGCCCCATCAGCTGAGGGGGATGTAATTTCCCTGCACCAGCAATAAGCGCACACCAGCACCCACAATCATGTCTCCTGCCATGCATTTGTGGCATTGCAAGAGATGCAACTGTGTGGATCACGCATTAGATCCCATCGTGTCTTTACCTGCATGTGCAGAGGGGCCCACCATGCACAAGGATGGTTGTTCTCCTGAAGGTTTTAAATACCCAAACATTTTTGTTACAGTAAAGGCTGCTGCATCATATCCTCTGAACCCAGATTATAGCATAAACCCTCCTGCTGTACCTCAACAACTGTGACATGGAGATCTTTGCATATAGAGTATGTATGTGTTAATGCTTTAAATATAGACTTGGGTAATATATTAGTGATATATACTAAGAGGAAAGGAGAAGACTGCAGCTGATATTAGCACCTCTAGTATCTGCAGATGAAATGGGTAAATCCTTGAGGTGGCAATCTGCAGAGTATCTCTGATCACATGTCCCTGTGGGATAGAAAAAGGTAACAGGATAAATGTGCTCTGGATCTTTCTAAATTCATTTTTCAAAGGATTTGCATCATTTTCACTGTGTTTTTGTCTTGTTTTTCTCTGTAGGTGGATGAAATATACCATGATGAGTCCCTGGGAGTTCACATTAACATTGTTCTGGTCAGAATGATTATGGTGGGATACCGACAGGTAAGGACAGGGATTGAGTGAGCAGAAGATGCCATCTGGGGCATGGGGGAGGGAGATCATAATATAAAGTGTAATCAGGCTTAAGTTTAGGGAGGCAGTGGATGTCCAGACTGGGTTACATCTTAAATAAACCCCTCCAACTAATTTTCCCTTCTGTTTGGACTTGCTGCTTTTAGATTGGTGTACATGTCTGGGAGGATGACTCAGTCTAGTTGTATATTATTGTTAGAATTAGGGATCTTCTCAGCCATGGTTCTCCCTGAACCAGTTCTCTGTGAGGATGTGTTTGACATCCAAATCTCTTGCAATATGGTTTTAACCGCAGAAAGTCCGCAACAAACGGGATTTCAACACAGAACCTTGGAAGATGGAAAAAAAAAGGGGAGAAGAGTTCATTTTGAATGCAGATAAAATTATTTTTAGAGTAATATCATAGAGTAGCAGTGTAAAATTGAGTAGAGTAAGGTAAATTCTCTACTCTGAATAGCTATTTTTGATCTTTTGCTAAAATTTAAAGGGTGATGGATTTCTGTTTAAATATGAAAAATTGCCAGTGTTCCATTTGCTTTTAGCAGCTGTAATATGCTCTTGCTTTGCAAATGGAATGGAAACTATCTTGACTCTGTCTCTCATGTGAGGCTTGCTGAAGTTTCTAGACTCCAAAATTTTTTCTTTTACAGAAAACAAACGTGAGCATATCTGCATGGTACAGTATCCCTGTGGCTGCTAACTACAGCACTGAGCTGGGTCTGTGTGGAGTGCAGCAGAGTTAATTTCTTTGTAATTATCATCTTATTTGGTGAATTGAAGTTAATTTTTAGTTGCAGGGATTTTCTGTCACACTGCTGTGCAGATAGGAGAAGCACCTTTTTTTAGACCCTAAAGAATTTGGCTTATGCTTTTTTGTTTACTGTATACAGTTGCAAGGAAAGGGCTCATTTTGAGGAGAGGCACAACAGTCAGTTGTCACCATTCACCAAGGGGAATTGGTTCAAAGCAAGTCTGGCATAAAGTCTAATGACAATAATATTGAGCACTTAAACCCTGAAAATTGTTACTATTCATAACAGCTCTCTTGCTCATGCTCCAGACACATTGCAGTCCAGCTGAGCAATTGCGTAAATGCTGTCATGGGCAGAGATGGATTTAAGCACTTAAGTGCTTGTCTGAATTGGGACCTGGTGATTCACATCCTTACAGCCTGGGATGAAGGTTAACCAATCCTTATAAAGGTCCATCAGGTAAATTCTTCCAAATGAGGAAGCCAACTCACAGAAAGGCTACGAAAATTGTCCAGGGTCACACACTGAATCAGTGGTAAGGCAAATATTTAACATAGGATTAGTTCTCTGGTCAACTCATGGGAAAAGGTTTTGCCTCTGAATGAAGGGGACTCAGGTCTTATGGGTTCAAATTCTGATTTGTCACTTATTTGCAGTATGATCTTGGACCTCCTTGTGCTTATGCCTCCATCTGCAAAGTTGAGATAATAGTATCTGAATAACAAGGCTGATGTGAGACCGGCCAGCTGTTGTGGAGCACTCTGAGATACTCTCATTAAAGGTCCCACAGTAGAAGGTCTACGTACAAAGTTTAAAGTGCCAAACTAACTTCATGCTTACATCAGTGTAAGTGGTCTGTTGGTTGCTGGCAGTGTTATATTTAAATGCATAAAAACACTCCTTTTACTAGGCAGTCATTCAGACTTACCTGAGTCACTCAGTATCAGTTTTGGAATAGGAAACAATTAAAAAGAATCTGTTGGAAGTTTCTGGCAAAACGTGAATTGCCTGGTATTAAAAAATAGGGGGGAGGATTCTTTATTCAGGCTCCTGGAAATGGAGAAGCCATAGTTTTCTCTAGCTAAGAAGCTGTTTAAGAAAAGCCTGTGTCTATACAACAGAGCTGGTGCTAAGCTGTTTTTTTTAGCAGTGGTCCCTGAGGAGTTAGGTGAGCAAAACAGGCAGGCCCTGGAGGTTATTTGGAGACTTAAGGCCATGGTTTCTGAAGTTCTGGCCTTGACCTAGCAGTTGTGTAAGGGGCTGCTGACTAGACTACAACACTCAAAGACTGTATCTTTTAATAGTGGATAAATATGGTGAGAAAAAGCACGGGAGAGTTTAATGTTGGGTTGTTTTTTTTTGACTGATTTGTCAGAAGGGATTTTATAAAGCTTGTTTGAATGTGGTATTCAAAGCATTTTCCTTAGAACATAATGCAATTTGATGCACTTTTTTAGGCAATTCATTACCCTGTTGAGAACATAGCTGGAAGATTCATGCATCTCTATGCAGACCAACTCATCAGTGTAGTTTTCTGTGTGTAGTACATAAATAATCCTGCCAGCTGAAGAAAAGAGACATTGTGTAAGCTGTTGTAGGTAAAAAACACTAGCATTTTCCAGGAGAATACTGGTTACCACATAAATATTCTTGGTGAGCAGAAACACAGTGCACCTTAAAAATGATTCTCATTATTTCCTAGGGGTATAAGGAAAAGATTGAGACAGCCTACAGTGTGGCAGGTATCAGGTTCATCACCTGGTCTAGCCTTGTGATGATATATTGAAGGTAGACAGAATTAAAAATCAAAAAGTGACAGCTAAGAGCTTGTAAATGGAGGGGGAGGGGATGAAAACTTAAACACCTCATTTTGTATGTAGGGAGTCGGATGACCTCCTGAGTTTGCTTCCAACCCTAATTTTCTATGATTCTAAGTTAAATCTCTGCCATTGGGGATCCTGTATGATGCCCAAGGCCTCATGGTTGTTTGGGTTCAGAGGAAGACAAGAAGGTAATAGGATTGCCAAATCTGACTGAAGCTATTCTGGGAGATTCTTTTCCCCACCATGACATAATGTCATTAATTGTACTGTTCAACTTGTTCACAATATCAGTCTCCAGGATTGCTTTCAATAGTCACTGGGGGATCAATACTGATTCCAGTAGACTCCTGGTCAATCCGGGAGGGTTGGCAACCTTAGAAGGTAATGCTCAGATGTTTGAATCTGCATTTGAGGAAAAGCTCAGTCAGCTACTAGCTACCTATGAGCAATTGCTGCTGGAATCCTCATATAGCCCCTGGCTGATAACATATGACAGATTAAACAGGTTTAATGTTTCCTCTTGATTACTGATAAAGTTGCCAGCTTTCTCTGAAATCTCAAGGCAGCTTCCTAGGTTTGTTTTTTGCTTCTTGATTTTCATTTTATACTATAAAAAGTTTTTAAAAAAAATCACAGAAGAGACAAAGTTTCTCATAGTCTTAAAGATGTGTCAGTTCAACAATTAGTTTATAACCAGTGAAGCAGATGGAAATGTCTGCAAAGCAGATGCACTATAGGAGTTGAGCCCTTTGTGGTAAATATAGTTCCACAGAATTTTTAGAATATAGTTGCTCCAATAAATGATTTAGGGGGGGTAAAAGAAAAGAAAATTAGAATCAAGGAAGTTACTGTAAATGAATCACAGAGTCTCAAATGCTGATTTTTATGAGGATCTTAGATGTATGGTTCAAGTTTTTCAAAACTGGACATTGCTATGCTCAGTTTTGCAAGGTTTAAGTGACAATTACAATCCCATTTTCAGAATGACTTGGGTGTCTAGCTCCCATTAACTTTCAGTGAAATTTAGGCTCTTTCGTGCCTAAGTCACTTTTGAAAATGGGACTAAGTTATGTTACCAAGGTCCTGCAGCGCTGTGCAGAACAGTGCCTAAATGCCTTTAAAAATTAGAACCAGGTGCGTTTACTGGAAGTGATATGAAAAATCAGTGAACATTTACCAATGGAAACAAAGCTCCAAGCCTCAGTGCTTTGAAGGGCTTTTCATCTATTCGCTATAAAATCATAGAGCAATTCAATCAAAAAACTGCTAGGTACTAATCCCCTAAACTTTGCACCACCCCAAGTGGACCCTACTGCCTAGACTTAGCCTCTCCTTCCTTTTGTTCTGCTACTGAGCAGCCATATAACCAGGTGGGGAGTTGTGAAGGTTTTAGAGGCTGCAGCCCTGTTTATCTTGTCACGGGATGGCTTAATGTCTGAGTTCTGACCTTTTACTTCCTGAAACCACAGGATGCATTCTTGACAGTGATGCCTCAGCCTTTAGTCTTTTTGCAATAGATTGAGTGGGATGTTGCTTACTAAGTATGGGTCATTTTAAAAGTCAGATCCTCTGTGCTCTGTATGAAGTACTAACACAGCTTTCCAGAAGAAGTAGGTGTTTACCTTTAAGTCCTTGGCCAAATTATGCCTTCCCAGTGTACTGTATTATTGTTTACTGTATATCAAGCAGCCTCCATTGGTGGTGATGGTGTTGCACATCTGGTGTCAGGGGGTTCTCCATCTGGAAATCTTTCCTATATTTGCCCCCAAACTCTGGCTAAGGTTATTTTCCTGCTAACCTACTTGCCTTTGTTTTCTTTCCCAACTAGTCTGTCAGCCTGATTGAGCGAGGGAACCCTTCTCGGAGCCTGGAGCAGGTCTGCCGCTGGGCTCATTCCCAGCAGCGCTCGGATCCAGAGCATGCTGAATACCATGACCATGCAGTATTCCTCACCAGGCAAGATTTTGGTCCCGCAGGTATGCAAGGTACTGTATTATCTCCATCAGGTATGTGTAGTTTGCTGGGCTTGAGGGAAAGCCAGCAATTGAAAAGGATTTTCCACTGACACAGTCTTTGTCTCAGTGACCTTAGGTAATTGTCCAATAGGCCTCTGGAAAAAAGTTATATAAAATAGTATTTAATAGGACAAATGGAGGCAAGACAAAATTGGAGTATTAACTTGACCTGGAAAAAAAAAATCAAATGGAAAAATCCCTATCAATTAGATACCTGGGACAGCAGTCATGGGTAAGTAAAACCAAAAGGGCAAAGCTAGTAAGATGAAATGTAAAAAGAGGTTACTATTTCAAGTCATCTCATTGTGCTCTGTTGAAAAACCGCTGCAATCCCAATATATTACAAACTGATTTTAACAGAGCCAATTTCTTGGTCACTATAGAGCTGAGTGAGAATGTTCCAAAAATTCAGGGCCAGAGGTACAGTTTTGACCAGTATGCCAAATGCCTTTGCAATTTGCAGACTCCTGTTGACCCTTGGCCTTACAAGCAGTGGTGACAGTTTAAGAATTCCAAAGCTCTGATGAACAGGTACGAGTGAATTTAATGTAGAGGCTTTGATATTGATGTTTATTTTGAAAAACAAATGTACATGGCAGGCCTTCTGCAGCAGTATGAGGGTTAACTTCTTTTATCTTAGCATGTTCCAGGATAGTTAATACCATCACCTTTAAAAGATTGATTCCAAACTCCCTCCCACTCATTCTTTCTCTAATGTCAGGCATAGGAAAAGAAACATGAGCTAATCTTTGTTAGGCTTTCTGTGAATAAGGGTCTTGAGTTGATAGAGAATTTGAGGATTAATTACAGTAGATACCCAGAGGTCATTAAGGTCTTTACATTACATTCTTGAGTGAGGTATTGGGTGTCCGAACAGTCTGTATCACGAAGTAGAATGCCTGGCTCAAAATGCAAAGAATACAGCACTAAACCATTGACTTCAGAACCCAGAACTTCTTGGGGAAGTCAAATTTAACACCCTCCTTCATTTGGAAACGTGGTTTAGAATTGTATAGCTATGGTTGTGAAATATTTCAGTTTTCCAGAACCTTCCTGGCCAAGTGACTGTGTCCAGATAAACAGATTAAAGGGCTTTTTTTGCATGTAGACAAATGAAGGAGACTTGCAAGACTCTATCTTGGTGGGAAGGAGACTTAAAAAAAAAATCAGTGTGGGATTTACCTGTGATTTTTATCCCAGGGTGAAAAGGAAAAAGCATTGTAAGAATGTATTTGGTGGGGGAGGGGGTGGAGATCTAGGGCTTCTGTGACAGAGGGGTTCTCTTTCCAACTGGCCGAAGCTTGCAGGTAAATCCCAGTGTGAGAAGCTCCAACCCACAATATGGAATCAAGGTACATTCCATAGACACTCCAGTCCCTGGTCTCTCATCTTTATTTTTTATCCCCTTCCTTTCTATGTAATTCCAAAGGGCAAATTTGCTTTCAGTTGTGTCCCATGTGTCCTTCATGTTGTCACTCAGTTTTGTTGGCATGACTTACTGTGACTCTTCATCAGAAACTGTTCTTCCTTCTCCCCTGGTAGTGGGAGGGCTAGGAAGCATGGCTGAGCAGATCTGTCCTAATATGCAGATAGACTGCGAGTAAGACCTTACAGTGCATCTAAGCAATGGACAGGGGGGATCATAACTTATCAATTTCTGACAAAAAATGTATTAATACTGTAATGGAATAATGTTTCTTCACTTCTTCTGCAGCAGGTACACAGGGCACTATAGTTCATAATGACTATTTGTTACATTAGAACTTCTACTTTTCACATAACTCATTGCTCCAAAACGTTCATCTTCTGTGCAGAAATTTTTCAGGCTTCATCTTTGCCTGAACTTATCAGATGGACCAATGATCCTTCAAAGCTGGTATGCTTTCTCTGACAGCAGCTAATGCCAGATATATCAGAAAAATAGCTAAGTTTTCATAATGGATGATAATGTGATAACATGCAATTAGAGGAAGTCTAATTGCCAGCTATTATTAACTGGGACACTATAATTAACCATATAAATATCTAGCAATATTTTGCATCCTACTGCGAGGCCCACAGGTTAAATATTTTCCATATAAAGTTATCCTTTTTTATCCTCTTTTACGTACATTCACTATTCCCTTTCTTTGGTTTTATGTTGTGAGAGAAAAGTGACCTTTTCTATAGAATACACTTTTACATGCACCTAAATCCTATCCCCTGTCATTCACTCTAAATATATTGACTCAGTTTTCATACAGAAGACATTCTATAGTCTCTAATAATTTTTGTTGTCCATCTCTGGACTATTTCTATTTATTCTATATACCTTTTGAAATTATTTGGCCTGAACTGGACACACTATTTTAAGGTCTGGTCAGTGGACATGCAAGGGGGTTAATATATTTTCAGTATCACACTCTATCACTTTCTTAATTCAGTAATATCTTCATTACCTTTTGGACATGCATTTTAAGCAGAAGTTTTCAGTAAGCTGTCAGCAATTACACACTGGTCGTTTTCTGACAGTGATTTAGTTTGTTTGTCTAGTAGGAAGTTTGAGTAAAATTGCTTATCCATTTAAGTTCCTATTGGATGAAAAATAAGTGCTTCCCATTTAGAACTACCAAACTGTTTTGTTTTTTTGTTTTTTTTGTTTTTTAGAAAAGGCCACATGGAAAAGAGCTTGGGAGGCAGATTTTACCTGTGGAAGGCTAGTGACTTGAGTGTGTTTGAAAAACAAGAAAGCTATTACATTAAGAAATCATACTTTGAAAAGTGGAAAGAAGCCCTATGTAAAATATCAGTGCAGCGGATGAAGAGTTGCTGAACATAAGAAAAAATGTGCAAATCCATTAGGCACTGAAAATGTCTGTTATTTGGCAGATAATTTAATCCATGAATGGTACTTGATCAGTTATTGAGTTGATTGACTACCATTAACATTTTTTGTTAAATAACTTATTGATTCAGACTGGCAAAATTGTTGACTAATGTACTGGCTGAATAATACTAATCTATCCATTCTCTTTCAGTAGGCGTACATATTTCATGCAATGAAAAATCATGGTCAGGTATTTGATAAACTACTTCATGTTGAGTTCTTCTTAATAGGAGGTTAGGAAACTGCTGCTTGGGAGATGCCTGGATCTTGGCTTAGCTGTATAGCCTCAGTGTTGTCCTTTTAAAGTCTTTTGGTCATACCAGTCAGAGGCCTGATAATTCCTGTCCTGGTTCACACTTCTTCCCACCTGATTTCTCTTTACTGGGCTGGGTGTTCAATAATGCCAGTGTATCCAGTGATGTGGCCATAACAGGCTGTATCTGACAGCACAGCCCAGTAAAACACAACTGTATTTTGCTCCCCTGCTCCTATCCACTCTCATCTATTCTGGGCTCCATATAGCTCAGGCTTTAAACTACCTCTTTTAGATTGTTTCAGGGAGGTCTCTGTTTTGTTCTCTTGACTGAAATCCCTCTTTAATAACCATAGCAACAAAGGGCATTTTTACGTACGCTGTGGGATGCAGCACCAAGCAGTTTAATTAGTGACCTGTGCTAATTAAAAGTGATCGTGTGTCACATGATGTGCAGCAGCATCCCCATACTGATAAAATGGTGGCAGGATGCTTTGAATGTGCTCATCGAATGTGTTTAATTTCAAAGTGCCCCACCACCATTTTTTCAGCATGGGTGTGGCAAAGTGGGAACTCCTGACTAGCCACAGTGCTCGCCTCCTCACCTGCCTCTGGGCATGCTGCCCGCCATTCTTTCCTGCCATGCCTTGATGACACATAATTAAGGTGTTAATTAGGCAGGAGGCTGCCCTTTAAATTTCCTGGTCTCCTGGGCCTATGTATGCAGCTCCAACCACCCCTGTACTGCATCTCAAGCCTCGCAGATGTTCCTAACAGCTGAGTTCTGCTCTGACCTGGGGCTGGGCTCAGCTCATCCCAATGCTAGACCTCTTGCTTTCTGCCCTATTACAGGCCACACTCATACTGCCTCTCTCTCACTGAGACCTCTCCCACTCCACTGCCTCTCACACTGTCTCTCTCATACTGCCCCTTTTCAGGGCCACTCTCATACCGCCCCTCCTTTTCCTGGGGCCACACTCACCCTGCCCTTGCCTGAAGCGTCCTGGGGCTTGTTTCCCTGCACTCTCCGGTCACCAAGCGCATAGCCTCTTGGGCCTCTCCCGCGACCATCATTCAAGCGAGTGCTGGGTAGTTTGCAGAACAGTGGAGTGACTCTGCCTCTAGTCCCTGACTGGGTTGCTCACCCATCTGCTCTGATTAAAGGGCTCATGACTTGCCCCATTGTTTACCTGTAGCACTTCCTCAGCCACTCCATCCAATCGGCCTCTGGCCCACCTGTGGCCTCAAGCACCTGAAGGCTTACCTGGACCTAACCTGGCCTCCATGTTAGCAGGGCCTACCCTCAAGCCCCCTGCTCACCACGACCCACTTCACGCTCTTTTTTCCCAGGGCCTTATGTTAGGTCCCCTGATCATGGGGCCTCACTACACGCCCCTCTCGGCAGTTGCATGTTGCCACTATATCCTGGTCCCTAACTGCGGACACACACACACACACACACACACACACCAACACACACACACACACACACACACACACACACACACACACACACACACACACACACACACACACACACACACACACACCTCCCCACAGAGAGTCAGGGGTCCTTGCTTAGCCTCTGGGCACCTTGCCTCTTCACTAGCTCCATAGCCCTTGCTAGGCTCTCCAGGCCTCCCAGCTGCCACTCTGGTGCTGGCTGTCAGGTGTCCCACTGCACCCCGCCCTCCACCTTCACCTCCACTGAGGTGTATATTCTGCCCCCCTACTCTGGGGCCTGGGGTCACACACATGCCCCACAGGCTCAGGTGGCTGAAACTGTGCCTGACCCTACTCTCCGGGGTCTTGCACCCCACATAGGCTCAGGTGGCCACAGCTGTGCCTGGCCCCCAACTACGTCTGATGTTAATTGACCCACCTGAAGGTGGGTGCTGGAGTTCAGGTGCCCCTACTCCCCTTCCACTGGGGTGGTAACTGGCCTGCCATTTCTGTTCCACCACAAACCGCCCTGCCCGGCCACCCATCCCCAGCAGGGTGCAGTTTTAGGTCGTGCCCAGGACCAAGAGCCTCCTAACCTTCCCCATCAGTATTGCCCTTACCTCCTGGTGTTACCGGAGCAGCAGCTCCACCGGGAAATGTTGTTTCCTCGGTGTCAGGCAGCAGAGTGCTGTGCTGTGCTGTAGCACTCTGCTAGCCTGAATCTTAAAATGGCCACTCGTCAGAGCTGAGCCGCACCTGCTGGTTGCCTCTTCAGGCTCTTAACGTGGCAGACACCGGGGGTGCTCTACCACACACCTCCCTTCCACGTCAAATGTGTCAGTGTCCCCATGCACCCCCGTGCTGAAAAAATGGCAGTGGGGCACTTTGACTCGATTAATCGAGTCTGCTCCAGTGTGAAATCCAGCACGTTGAAGCAGGCTCCCACACATCTCTAGGAGCACAAAGTTACCAACCCTCGAGCCACCTATAGGCATATCACACCCTTAGCCCTAGCACCAAGGACACATGCTTTTTCAACTGGCTTTTTTTCTTCCTTGATATTCCAGTTTATAAAGTAGGAAGGCCACTGCTTTCTCACTTCCTTATTCCTATTTCAGACTGGCTCTTAGGGCCCTGACTTTGGCTCAAGCAAGTGGGCCTCTGTAGGAGCTGAGAAGTCATGTCTCATCCATTTCCTTGTTTGCACACACAGCTGATTGCCTTATGTGTAACTGCTCATTGTTATGGGTAAATCTGAACATAACTCTGACTCTACACTGAGCTTGCGTCTGCAGAGTCACTGGGAAGACTTTTTGAGTGAATACTTTATTCATTAATGTTGCCACTTTTCATCAAGTGATTTGCTGGTATTGGGAACTCCCTAAGATGAGCACACCTACTGCCAGGAAGCAAACATTTACAAAAGCATTTGATTGAAATTTGGTTTCTTAAAAATTGCCTTTACCTCAGGAGTCCAGTACCATCAGAACCTCTGGCCCTTCATTTAGGAGGGGTTCTCAGGAAACCATTTATTTCTGTTTTAATTTTTCATGCTTTGCCAGCTCCACAATGTACCGATCCACCCATTCATTCAGGTTTCAGCAGAATTACATCCTTCTTCTCCACCCTGTTCCAGAGTAATTAATATTAGTTGTTCCACTGCTGCTGGGTTTCTATGGAATGAATGGCTCAGAAGATACATGGTGAAAGGAGGTTAGGGCAGTCACACTTCCTGGAAAAGCTGCAGTGGCAACTGCAAAGTGTCAGTGTTCAAAATAGGGATGGCAGCCTGAGGACTGTCTTAGTCAACTTGAAAGCATACTTGGAGCACATGGACAGCCATGTCGTTTTCTAACAAGGGAATTTTGATGACTTTCTCTGCTCCTTTCCTGACTTCTAGTGCCATCACAGCAAGCTCAAGTTAATATGCTAGATCTCGTTCAGATTGTCTTCAGAGCCATGCTTTTATCAAGTAGGAAGGAAATGGCCCTCTGCAGGGAAAGCAGACATAAGCATGGCCACTGCTCTTGTATAGAGTCCCATCGTGTCCTCATGCTCTGGAGTGCAGGCTCCTCTGGCTGGTTTTGTGATGAGATATCTGAAACTACTGGGCAAATGTCATCATACTGTTGAGCCCAGTGGTTATGTATGCCCCTCCCTGCTCTGACTTAATAGTGGATGCATTGAGTTATTGGGGACTGTGTGGGTGCATGTGTGTATATATCTCAAAGCCTTCTTGCTGCTTGTGTTGCTTTAGATTATCTTTACATAGGGCTCTGAAGTTTGAGAGATTTCTCCCTGTCCTTTATTTTATCTCTCCCTTTCTTTTTCATCTGAACTATTAAAATTTTGAGGGCAGTCAGGTCCAATCAGAAGTCTAAAAGACTGAAGGGGGAATCCAAACTCAAAGCATCCTTCTGGGCCAACATCTGGTCATGGTTTTGGAGTAAGAATATCAGTGGTGTCAAGGTGTAGAAAGAACAGCAATCATGGCAAAGCCTTATATGTAGAGTGAGGTGGGGCCAATCAGTACAGGGATTAGATATTTTACCTAAACTCCTTCCCTTGGTTACATGTAAAAAGACGGTCCCATTTTTGTTTCTACTGAAGTGTTGCTCATTTTATAAAATAACCATGTACCTCAGGATCTTGGTAGCTTCCATTTGGGAAAGCCCCTGGGTATCTGTAGTAGAACTCTGCAGGTGAGGATGGGATAGCTGCATCCACACAAAGAGCTGTCAGGCTCTAAGGAAGATTTGAGCTGAGACGCATCAGCCAAGCAGGCACATCAGTCCACTTCATTTGCACTTTTGTGGTTTTCATGAACACTAACATTCACTCTTGAAATGGACGTAGCCACACAGCTCTTGTTGGGATGCTGTTTTGTGACCTGTTTTGTACTGAATTTCTCTGGAGCAATCAAAGTGGTACCCTGCTTTGGCTGCTCTTTGCCATTGGCTCAGAGATGGTGGCTGCCATGACTGATGAAGGACCTGCAAATTCTTTTGAAACCTGTAGCAGGAGATGGGGTTAAATTGAATGGGAAGGTACTTGAACATGTGCAATCTGGTTGGTCAAGATATATTGACATTAAGGTATGGAAAGTATGACAAATGTTTGGATGTGTCAGTGTAACATTAGTCTGTTCTTGGCACTGGGAGCCATGGTGACCTCACTGGAAATCAAGTGCATGGCCCCTGGCTACTGGCCAAATGTTTTACCATTTGTAGAATTTGGTCCACTTGTGGGCTGAAGATTTTTCATTGGTAGTGTTTGTTTTCTCCTCTCATCACAGTAAAGTCTTATCTGCATGCCCCTTATCCTGGACCAGGAAGGGCTGAGAAGGTAGGTTGGTTTCCAGGCTGATTCAGTCACTTATTTTTCTCATGAGACTCATTTGAGGTGATGTTCACCTCTCCACTGTGAACTGGGTTGAGACTGGCAGCCTACTCACACAATCAGTGTTTTCAGCAACTACTGATCGGTCCAGAGTCAAATCAACAATTGCAAGGTGAAAGCTTTGTAATCTATGACCTGTCCATTCTGCCACCTGGTCCAATATCATCCATGGAAAATTATGAAGGAAACTATAGTGGGATTAATCTGAGAGGAAACTGGCAAGTCAGACATGTAGCAAAAGATGTGAATAGGTGCAAAAGGGACAAGAAATGCATCACATGTATTTTCAGTCCAGTTAAACAGGTGGTACATGGATTACAGCAGTTGCTGATGCACATGTCAAAGATGAAAATTATACCCTCTCCTCTCTTAGTGTGAGAATCAGTCAGGAATGAATGTAACAGTCACTGTGGGGGTGTGTGGTGAGATTCAAACAATATGTAATTTCAATACTTTCTGAGCCCATTTGCTTCCATGAGATATGAGCCAATGGGACATATGATAGGCTTCATTTACATTAATTCCTAGGCAGCTGCAAGGACCATGTCTCTCAGCAGTAAGCTGAGCATGAAATATGATTGCAATGGCTCTAGTGTGTGGTTCTTCCCTTCTCATGACTGCCTCCCTCTTGCTCTTTTTTTTGTCTTGCTCCAGGTTATGCTCCTGTTACAGGTATGTGCCACCCTCTACGCAGCTGCACTCTCAACCATGAGGATGGATTCTCCTCAGCATTCGTGGTTGCCCATGAGACTGGCCATGTGTGAGTCACTGGATATTTTTTCACTGCTGCCTGGTGGGTGTGTCTACACATGCATTAGATCCAGGAGCAGTTTACCCGTGAGTAAAAGCTCCTGGGCAGGCCACACATGCAGGGAACTGGGAGCAGATTTGCTGCTGATGGCAGCAAACTGCTCTCGATTCCTAGGGTCCTGCAGTGGGTCTCTGCTGCCACCAGGGGGAGCTCTATGTTCCCCGTGGGTGCTAACCCGGGGGTAGCAGGGAGCACCAGGCTAGGAGACAGCTGTCTCCTGGCCGGGGCTGGAACATTGCACCCTGCCTCTGGAGGAGGAGGGGCTGCCTGCTACTAGGGCGGAGACAGTGTCCCCCCCACCCTGGCATCAGGGAGCTCCTGGCCCTGGCTTCTCAACTGGAGGTATGAGACTTAGAAAGAGCTGCAGGGGAGGGGCAGATCCCATCCCCTTGCCCTGATCCTCCGGTGGGGCAGCTAGCAGCCAGCTTGCTGCTAGCTGCCCTACTTGTAGATTGAGGCTGAGGGCTGGAACTGGCTCCACACCTGCTGTTCTTTCCAAGCCTCATGCCTTGATCACCTAATCGTGGCACAGGACTGGGACCTGCCCCTGACCGGGACAGTTCCCAGCCTCTACTCCACGATTGCAGGGCAGGAGCTGGAGAGTCTGTTCCCTGCTCAGCTCTGTGATTGCCTGTTCCCCACCCAGCATGTTCAGCTCTGCAAGCTGTTCCCCAGCCAGCTCCACAATCAAGGAGCCAGGCAGGGAATGGGCTGCTCCACCCCCGCCAGCAGGGAGTTCCCAGCATCAGCTCCATAACTTCAGGGCCCGTGCTGGGAGATCCTTATCTCTCAGCCCAAGTTCCACAGTTGTGTGCATTTACATGTGCATATGTTCCCCATGACTTCAGAGCTTGGGCTGGGAAATAAGGATCTCTCAGTGCCAGCCCCACTGTCATGGAGCTGGAGCTGGAAAATAAAAATCTCCCAGCCCCTGCTCCTCAATCATGATCTCAGAGCTCCCTGCTGCCAGGGCAGGGGGACATTGTCCCTGCCTGGGCTTTGGTGGCAGACCCCACCCCGGCAGGAGGCAGCTTCTGGGGGCAGGGAGCAATCTTTCGCCCCCTGGTGGCCAGTTGACTGGGAGCAGATTTGCCCCTGGTCAGGCATCTGTCCGAGCACTACTGCTCAGTACCTAATTGCAAATAAATTTGCTACTTGCATTTGCAGGTAGCAAATTTACTCACGATTAGTGAGGTTTACTGCACAGTAAGCACATGCACATGTAAATGCACACACTTACTGCACAGTAACATACACTACTTCGCAGTAAAGAGTCTCATGTAGATGCAGCCGATGGCTCAGTAGGGTGCTGAGTGCTCCTAGCTTGTCTGTATTGACATGCACAGTGGACTTTCCCTCTGAATGAGAAGTTGTTTTGTGTTGAAATAATGGCCTTCCAAAATAATAATGTGGCATTTGATAGTGGCAAATATAGGAAAGTAGTCACTTTTCAGCATAGTTGGTTTAATGAGCCACTCCAAAGTAGTCTGCTTTGGCCTTTGCTGTTGACTTGTATATAGAGCTTAGAATCTGTTGCTTTGGTTTTAGCCTGCGTGGCTATCAAAAGGCTTTGAATGCTGCGTTTTACTTCTAAGCATGAATACTTGGTGAAGATGCAGAAAAGTGTCCAGAAATTCAAAAGCCATCTATTGTTCCTATATAGAAATAAAACCCCACGTTCAGATGCCTTTAATTCCCACAGTTAGTCTGGTGTGGTTGTTACAGGCATATAGGCAACAGCTGCTTGCTTTTCTTTTGGGGCCAGTAGCCTCTTGGTGGGACATACAGTGTTCCCAGGTTGCTATATAGTACTGTCCTGGGGTAGAACTGGGAAAAAAATGTGCTTATAGCGACTAAAAGGACATACTTCCTGGTTACGGGAACCATGAAGCTGTGAACAGTGACAGAAGCTCCATCATCTGAGTAACTTCAATTAGATTGGAAAAAAACACTCTGTCAGAGAGTGTAACAAGTAACCTTAATGAGAATAGATCTCATCCACCTTCTGTTCTTTTAGTCTCACCAGCAGGGATAACAGGAGTTATTTACATGTACTGTGTCCAGGAGGAATCATGCACAACACCCGTTAAGCTTATTACAAATACATAATTGTCTATTCCTTAAAAATGTGAACCATAAAAATAGAAATTATCCTATCCTGGAAGAGGGAAAGTGGTGGACTTGTATGGAAGGGACACTTCTTGTCCATCCTAGGAGAATTTCAGAAGTTTGTGAAACAGTCCATAGAAAAAAGGAGATTGAGATGTCATCAGCTGGTTTTGCAACTCTGGATTGTAAGGTCTTAAAATTCAGTGGCCAGTCACACACATACTGGCTGGGAGGTGTCCTGCTTTGGGAGAAGACAGAATTCTTTCCTAGTGGCTGTTCTTTATCCCATGGGCTGAAAAGTTGAGTCCAGAGGAGAACGCTGGCTTTATTAAAAGGTAGAACAACTCCTCAATTGCTTTTTTCATCAAAAGTAAAGTATTAAATATCCTGGACTGGATTGTTTTAGTGCATCTGGGATAGATTCTGGACACAGTACCTGGAGAGGCTCTTTATTTCCTTTTATCCTTCTCAAATTATTTTTGTGTCCATTGAAACATGTGTCTACCAAAGAAACTGCAGCATAATCAGCAGGTCTCTAGCATGATAACTACATCAGTGGTGGGTAGTACAGATACTAATTTAGCTTCATGATGTTAACTGCGAAAAAAGTCACAAATAGGAAGCAAAATTTGGACATTTATGACTATTAAATATAACAAACTGGTATGAAGCCAAAGGCTTTACTTAAGATCCCACAGCTGTTCCTTGAGCAGTCAAATCTGCTTTCAGTTTACAGCAAACCGGTGTCAGATGTTTAATTGGGCCAAAGCAATGGAGTCTTTAACTTAGTGTACCATCTGTGAATCAGTGGCATTGAATCAAGCATATACATTGTATATTATGACTAAGTACAGTAAAGACATTAAACTGCTGGAAAGATAGTCTCCCAAAATCCTTATAGATCCTTATAGATCTAGAGCTGGGAAACATGGACAGGATGGGCAAAAAAGACTTACCTGAGGAAAAAATGATGACAAGATGAAATCATGTGAAATTATTAAGACTTTTGGTTAAAGTTCCTCTAAATGAAGTTTATAAATGTGATCAGTATTTCTGCATCATTGTTTTTGCCTGTGCTCAGGTTTACAGTGAATGTGTACTTGGTGAGCACTATTAGTTACAATGAATGCTGAGAAGTCTTCTTAGAATCAAATGGATCATTACTTATTGGGACCTTTCTCATCTGCCCTCCTTCAATTACTAGCAGATCTCTGTCCAGGGTCTCACCTAAGAAGAGATTAGATGCTGGTATTGAAAATTTCTGCCAGAACAAAAACTTACACTGTGCCATTCTGATCAGCTAGGGTTCTCCCAAGTAGCTACTTCCAAGTTCTAACGTCCATAGCTGGACAGTTCAGTTTTGGGCATCATATTATTTCTGTTTCTCATGCACTGTCCTGCACTGTTAGTGAGACTGGAATTGTGTGAGTGCTGGAAAAGTATTGATTGAATATTGGTCCAAACAATTTGAGATGTGCCAGGAATATGTCTTTTTCCTTGTCCAATCAAATTAAGGCTTATTTGGGAAATATCAACATTTAAAATTCGACTGATGGCTGTTGCTTGATGGCACACCCTAAGGAACACAACTCACAGACTTTTTTAACAGGTTAGGTATGGAACATGATGGCCAGGGGAACCGATGCGCAGATGAGACCAGCATGGGGAGCATTATGGCACCATTAGTGCAGGCTGCATTCCACCGCTACCACTGGTCCCGATGTAGCAAGCAGGAATTGAACCGATACATACAGTAGGTCACTTTTAAACATTGTGATTTAAAATTAGCTAGTGTATGATTTTGGTATACAAATGAATATTACAGGCATTTATATGAACTCATGTGTGCATGGAAAGATGAGAGTGGAAGCAAGGGTTCTGATTGCAAAGACACATTATAGCAAGGAAGGCAGAAACGAGAAGAATCTTGTGTAGCAGGTGCCCCAAGTGTTTCCTTAGAGCTGTGATGCTTGACCTTTTCCCTGGCAGGCCAAATAGGCAGTGCCCAGTCTCTCCATGGGAGGATCCTGCCAGTAGTCCTGATCTGATGCCCAGGGTGGGTACAGCCCCATCCAGCTGCCTGAAGAAGGGCAGGGGGCAGGCAGGCCCCAATTCAGCTGCATGGGGAGAGGGGGCTTGGTCCAGCCCTAGCATGGTCCCATGTGGAAGGGACACGGTGGAGAAGGAGGCATCGCCTGGCCCCAACCCAGACCTGCAGCGGGGGAGGAGGCATGGCCCAGCTCTAACCCAGCCCTGCAGGGAGAAGGGGGCATGGCCCAGCTTTGAGTTGGGGACCGGAGAATAGCCCAGCCCCATTTGGCTGCGTGGAAGGAAGGGACATGGGAATTTAATAACAGGGGAGGGTGGTTGTGTTAATGGCCACTGCTCCTGCACTGCTAAACTTTCTAACGTGGGGAGCCCCACAGGCCAGATGCTGTCGGCCAGAGATTGAGCACCCTTGCCTTGAAACCTTAGCTCTGAGCTTGGAAATGTGACCTTGAAGCTAGTAATTGCTTTAGCTTCTATGTTAAAGCTCCGTTGCTACCACATATGCCTTCTGTTTGTCTGATAAGTCTGTATAAATTTTACTATTTAAAAAGTAATAATGGAAGGAAATCCCCTGGGAACCTGCCCCTAAAATCATGTCCTTAGTCGCCATTTGAAAATGCTTACTGGTGCACTTAGTCACCTTGGATAGATAGAGCTGATCAGAAAAAGATAAGGACGCAAGTGGCTTCTTTCACTTGACATCTTCTGACAAGTCAGGCTTGTACTCAGAGGGACACCTCAAATGTTGCGGATGTCATTGGAACAGGAGATCACAAAAAGTCTCAGTGGATGGTTTGCTGAGAACAACTCACCCATGCAAATTCAAGTGAATTATTACTAATTCTAGGGCACAGCTTATATTAAGTTCTTGTGGTTCACAAGTTTTTTGTCTGCATTGCTTTGCCAAACCTTAAGGCTGGCTAATGTCCTGCATCATATACTGAATTGAAACACATCAGGAAATTTTGCACTTGTTTAAAGTAAAGTTTAAAAATAATTACGGGGGGCATCTATGTATAACCAGTTGACCCCAGCCTGGATTTGCTTGTACATCAGCCTTTTTATCTTAGGCGAAAAAAGTATCAGTCAATTCTGGAGTGCAATCGTTTGGCACGGTTTGTAACAAATGTATTTACTAGCAATTTAGAGTTCTTTGACAACGGCAAATAGGTAGCTGGTGGATAACCTGCTGTTTTTAACTCCAAGGGAGGAATAGTTAAGGGAGGATGAGGTCTGATATCAGAAGTGTTGGAACAGAGGCCCACTTGTAGTGCTCCCAGGCTCTGACATGATGTTGGTGGAGACTAGCTGTGACCTTCTTAAAGCTGATGTACAAATGCACATGATAGTGGTGGCTAGTGTTAGAGTGAGGACCAAGGGAGTGAAGATTCTTTAGCAGGGGAGGGACAGGGACATAGAAAAATGGAAGGGACAAAGAAAGGTGCAATTAAAGCAAGGAAAATTTGTCACA
Source organism: Alligator sinensis (assembly GCF_000455745.1). Taxonomy (NCBI): domain Eukaryota; kingdom Metazoa; phylum Chordata; order Crocodylia; family Alligatoridae; genus Alligator; species Alligator sinensis. Next base: position 205,321 of record NW_005843111.1, on the reverse strand, counting down.
TTCAATCTAACTTTGTCTTTGCCTGGCATCACTGCAGTTCCTACGACTGCCTCCTAGATGATCCCTTTGAGCACCAGTGGCCCAAGCTACCAGAGCTCCCAGGAATCAATTACTCCATGGATGAACAATGCCGCTTTGACTTCGGTGTGGGTTACAAAACATGCACAGCTGTGAGTATTGCGTCTGTTAGCAGGGTATGAAAAGGAACTCACTTTGTGGAGGAGGGAACTAAAAGAATCAGTGGAGATCTTAGTGGTCCTCTGGAGGTTACTGAGCTATAGATATTAGAAGCTTGCCATGTGTAGGTATTTCAGGCTTTGGAAGTATCTCTGGTCTATAGGTCTGGCATTGTTTATTAGGTCTATTTGGTTTCTAGGGAGGATGAGCATGCAGGGTGGAAACTGGCTGCACTCTTTTCCCTTTACCACATTTGATTAGAAGTGATAGTGTCCATAAAGCAAATAGTACCTTCTGCCTGTCCTGATGGTAGTGTTTTAACAGATTTATGTATTGGGTTTGAGAAGGGAGACTGCAAATCTGAGGGGCTAGCTCTGTTTATACCCAAATCAACTGAGAGAGAGGAGAGGCTTAAGTGGGATAAAAACAGGCATTTTGCAGTGAACTTCTTGGAATTACTCCATGTCTACCTTGTGTCTAAGTCTCTGCAGTGGGACAGGCTCAGAGTTTTCAACTTCTTTGCTCTTGGTCATAGTTTCAGGGTTGGGGGCAGTTGAGGTTGGTATATGTCTACCCATTAAAGTAACAGAAGGGTTCTTGTTTACTTCACAGTTCAGAACCTTTGACCCTTGCAAGCAGCTGTGGTGCAGCCATCCAGACAACCCTTACTTCTGCAAAACCAAGAAAGGGCCCCCCCTGGATGGGACCGAATGTTCCTCAGGCAAGGTACCTGCAGTACTGGGCATAGTAGAGTCTGGATTTACTATTACTAGAAAACAGATGTACTTCTGCTCAGCTTGGGTCAGAGATGTATATGAGCACACATAATCAGCTGTGTAAATACACTGATCCCTGCACAGTTTCCTTGCAGAGTGGAGGCACGGGTGGACGGGGTGGGGAGGGAAGAGATATATAGGCTTTTGCATTAGTCTGCATTTTGAAAATCATGCATCTCTTCTGTTTTATTTGAAAAGGTGAGAAAGATCTATTTTCTTAGAAACAAAAGTGAACTTTTGAGATGCACCCATGCTAAAGAACATATTGTAATAATTCATGCAGAATCTTTACCGTGTATGTGGCATTTGGTCTTTTCTTCACTTAAAAAGTATTTTTATTTCTTGTTTTCCTCCCTAATGATTCAATATCCCAGTGTTCAAATAAGGGCTTTTGTTCCTCACAGACCATCTTTCTTCCTGTTTGATTTTAAAATGAAGCTGTGCAGCTGGCAAATGTTATGACATGACAGTCAGTGCCATAGCAACAGACTGTGAGGTCATCAGTTTAGAAGTATGACTTCATCACAGGATCGGACTATTTTAGCGTTTGCTATTACTCCCATTACCACAGCATGCAATTGCTTATGAGTCAGAAGAGCAGCTGGATTGCCTGGGACTTTTTGCTTACTCACACATGGGCCAGGTACAGACATTACACTTTTACTGATATAAGTGATGGGAAACCAGTCTATACCCATAACAGAACAGAAGTTCAGCACACAAAACTAGTCTATACCCATAACAGAAAGGAAGCTCAGCACACACAGACTGGTTTAAAACTAGTAGAACCCTATCTAAGATTTGCACACCCACCAAAAGGGCAGATTTGTATTCTGTTCAGTACCGATATAAACTACACTGCTTACACAAAACCGCACTTAGATTGATTCTGCCTCAGGCTTTTTGAAGGTCTGTACCTAGCCATGGAAGTCCCAGAGGCACTAACAACAGGAAGTTTGGCATTTTGGGGAGTCTGCTGAAAGAGTGAATCTACTGTAAGGGCAGTGAAGGTACATATGGATAGAAGACTGTTAGATGTCAGAGGATGAAGCAATCTCTTACATCTGAGCAATGCTGAGAATGAAATCTTTTCAAAGAATCTGCTTAAAATAATCAACAATTTTAATAACAGCTTCAAAATGAATCACATTGATCTCTCTGTAAATGCTGCCATATTGAATGGCTAGCACTTGAATGAACACTGCCAAGAACTTAGAACTATATTATTAATGTCTGTCTATGCATTACATACAGTGCTGGTGAAAGGTGCCAGTCTGAAAGACCTGGAGGCTGAAATCCTTGTTTCTACACAACACACCTGGCACAGCAACAGCAGTAACATCATTCTACTAGAGTTTCTCAGCCTTGCTCAGGTGTGATCACTTCTAACAGTGAAAGGTGGTTTAGTCTCCAGGCCCATTTAATTTTGTATCTCTCTGGGAATCCTTTTCTCCAGGGATTTTCTGGTAAGGCTACAGACTTATTTCTTAAAGGCCACTGAAAAGACAGCCTTATGTTTCTACCCCAGATGGGTTTTCACTGAAGCTGAAAGGTCTCCACTATATCTATGTTTTTATTGTTATTACAGGAGCACCCATAAACCGTAGTTCAGATCAAGGCTCTGTTGTGCTATGCACTGTTCAGACACATAGGCTGTGTCCACAAGTGGTGTGGATGTTTGGTTCCCCGGGGACAATGTGCACTGCAGCTAATTGTCCCCGGGGAATGCCCATGCCACTTGCACTCTGGCACATGGCAAGTTACCCCAGGGGCGGTAGGGGAGCCTGGGGCTAGCACTGGGCTGGCCCCAGCAGCCTTATCTGGGGGCCTCCAGGGGCTGCAGCAGTGACAATTCTGCCATGTGGAGCCTGGCTGGCAGCCTCAGCATGGCTCCAGGTGGCCCAGCTCTGCTTTTGAGCGGCACACGCTCACTGCCTGTGCATGCACTGCTTCACCATTTTTCTCCACCATGTGCGGTATGTGGCATCACAGAAGTATCTGCGGTGCCATGTACTGCATGGCTGCACTCGTCTGGACATGGCCATAGTAAGAGCTGGTCCTTGCCCCTAGGAGTTTATACTCTACATATAACAGAAAAACAAAAGATGATAGATGAAATAGAGGTGAAGCAACTTACCCAAGAGCTTACAATGGAACCCAGGTCCCCTGGATTCTTGGCTAGTATCTCAGCCAGTGCTCCTCTTCATGCACTTAACCAGCCAAGGCTGCTAAAGTATTTACTAATTTAATATTTTATTAATCTTTCTTTTAACTCAAAACTCCTTTCCTGGCCATTTTCACCTTGGCAGTTTTGTTTTAGACACAGTTTTCTATGAAGTACCTGTCAATATGGCTCCTTCATGGTCAGAAACAAACCATTTATGTTAGAGGCTATCAAATGCTTGAAGGAAAGTAATTTCTCATTCAAAATATGGCTTTCTTCTTAAAGGGTGAAATCCTGAAATACATGCTCCATTGTTTTGCTATAGTGAGATTTCCCTTACTGGTAATCATAGAATCAGTCAAAGAATCATAGAAAGTACAATTGGAAGGGACTTCCAAAGATCATGTAGTCCAACCCCTTGCCTGTGGCAGGATCATCCTTGCTATCAAGCCATCCTGTACAACCCATAATGTAAACTCTACATAAAGGTACCATCAACCTTGATATAACATAGCCATAACAGCCTAACCTTTCACAAATAAAGCAGGGAAACCATGGCAGCCAATGTTCTGCTTCTATAAAAGGTTGTCAGTATATGCTTAAGAGATCTCAGGTAGAGGGACATGCCCCCCACTATAGAGGAAAGCAACTCTCCTCACCCCCAAATCCATACCAGTCTGACCATTGGATAAAATTCCTTCCTGACCCCAAATATGGTGATCAATCTGACCTTGATTAGGAGCCTCTGGTTTTGATCCCACCAGAAGCATTGGCACTCCCCAGCCTTGGCTGTCACCGACACCCAATGCCTCTGAGGAAGGTTTAAAAACATCCTGACACATATAGCAGAAAGAGGGGAAGGGAGCAACCAGCAAAGCCTGGAAACATGGGAAATACCCATAGTAGAACACAGGCATAGCTACACCTATATCATCACTGACCAGTGGCTGTCCAACCTCTTCTTGAACACTTCCAGTGGTGGGGAGTCCAGAACTTCCCGAGGCAGTCTGTTCCACTGCCTCACTGTTGTAACAGTGAAGAGGCTTTTTTGGATATCCATTCTAAACCTACTTCACTGCAGCTTCAAGCTGTTGGTCTGTATCCTCCTCACTGCAGCAAGACAGAAAAGGTGCTTTCCCTCTTTTTTTTATGGCAGCCCTTCAAGTATTTGAAGACTGCTATTATGTCCCCTCTGAAGCACCTTTTCTGTAAGCTGAACATGCCCAGTTCCTTCAGCCTCTCCTCATATGATATGCCTTCCAAGCCCCTGATCATCTTGGTTGCCTGCCCCAACCCTCTCTAACTTCTCCAGGTCCTTTTTAAAATGTGGAGTATAGAACTGCACACAATACTCCATGAGGCCTAACCAGTGATGAGTAGAGAGGCACTATTAGCTCCCATGTCTTTCATTTAATGCTTCTATTAGGTGATCCCATCCTTATATTAGGTGATTCTATTGATGCATCCTAAAACTGCACTCACTTTTTGTGTAACTGCATCACACTGCAGGCTCATAGTGAGTCTGTGATCTACCAAAACTCCCAAGTCCTTTTCCATAGTGCTGCCATCCAGCCAGGTGTCACACATTTTGTATTTGTGTTTTTAATTATTCTTCCCGAGATGAGCATTTTGCTTGCAGAAGGGCTGAGGAAGGTCTTTAAGTTCATGCTTGACTATTCTTGCTTTATTACTCCATGGAACTTAAAATCGAGAATATGTAAAAAGCTGAGAAACTTGAATGAGTACCAACATATTTATTCAGTTCAGGTGCAGACTGCCTACCGCAGTGCTAATATACATTACTAATATGATTCAGGCTGGAGGGTCTGGACTGGGTGGATTAAGAGTTGATGGAAAGCCATTCTCTGAACCCCAAAACAGCTTCAGTAAAAGGATTTTAAAGGGCCTGTTTTCCACAAGGATGCTTTAATGCCATGTGTTTGTCAATTAGCATCTTCTAGCAAGATTGGTATATTCCTGGGTAACAATCTACACTTGCTCTTTCTGTCTCTGCAGTAGTGCAGCAAAAGTATGTGAATGTATCTGAGAAACTGAAATACAGAATGGTCACTGGTCATTCATGTCCGTAGGATTTAAATGCACTCACACACACATGCATACACGCACTGAATCAGATGCCAAGTCCTCAGCTGGTGTAAATTAGCATGTTAATATATGACCTCATTTGAACTATGACATTTTTGCTCAGCTGAGAGCCAGCCCTGCCTGTTTAGAAACTGGAAGGAAGTTTTATCATTTTCCAACAGGAAATTGAGGACAGGCAAATTCTGAGGGTAAACTACTTGATAGTGTTCCTTCTGAGGCATTTTTGTACTGTTAGTCCTGGCCACAGAGCAACTCAGTCCTCTTGTTCAAGGGTTGGCAACCTATTCAGATTCAGTCCACAGAGCTGTTTTATCCAGCTTATGAAGCCATGGCTTCAGCTGTATTTTGACAATGGGGAGGCTTTGATGGTGTTTCTGCAGTGGGGGCCTTTGCCTGCATAGTGGCTTGGTGGCAGAAACGTGGTGGTGGCTGGGTAGTGGGGAGAAGCAGTTGTGGTGGTAGTGGCAGCATCAAGAAGCCAGGTCAGAAGGGCCAGCCTGCCTCCATCTGAACTGGATAATTTTGGTCTGCCACTCCTGAAGTATTTCCAACTCCTGCTCTTGGCACAGTTGTAGGATTTGGTCATTTTCCTGCCTGTTTAAACATGAAGCTGGGATGGTTTAAAAATATGAGACAATAGCCAGTCACATGACAGCAGAGGAGTATATCCTGCAATCATTAATAAGAAGATGCAGTGAATCAAGCCCCAAACGAGATTCAACCAAACCTGTGACTGAGGTCCTGGGAAAAGAAGATGTCTCTTTGTGCCATTGCATTGCTGGAAGTTGGGTGTGGACATTGCACAACCAGTGCAAAAGGATCATCCTAGTACTGGCACATCTTTCAGTTATCCCTACCTTGCTGCCAGCATACAGGAGATAGATGGGGGGAGGGAGGCATGATCAGGACACCTCTACATTTATCCAGCACTGCTGTGGATGCCCTCCACTCTTAAGCAACCAATATAATGTAGGGCAGCCCCAACACCCGCTTATGAGCTTAGATGTGTGTTGCTTGACTGTGGTTGAGGTCAGGACCTCAGTTAATGTTCATGAAGATTAATCTCTTTTTTGGGAGAGATACAGTTATGAGGTTTTCTGAGTTCTGTGTTTGTGAGAGTGAAAAGTTCATTGCATTAGTGAGGAATGAGCAGAACAGAAGCAAAAGCTATGTGAGCCCCCCCACATGAAAGGTCTCCAAGTGCACCTCAATCCTGGCCTTTATAGTCCTTTCCTGTATGGGACACACCCTGGGACACACCCACACAGTGAATCCTGTTATTCCATTTCTAGCTCTCTTCTGAAGAGAGACTAGTTTTTACCTAATGGTCTTATGAACAAATGGAGATGAGGAAGAAGCTAGCAGAGCAACCTGACTTTCACATGTGACCTATGTCAGGATTTGGATTTGGCTTTCCAGAACTGATGGGGCCATTATTTTATTAACTCCATGCCACCCAAATCCCTTGAGTCCTTTGTTTATTTACATTAAGGTTTTGTCACCTCACAGTTATCACTGTCCGTCGCATTCATCTCACCAGTGACAGTGGGAAAAACGATTTTCAGACCATGGTGCTCCCATGATGTTAGAGCTGTTCTCAGATAAAGCTGGATGATTACAAAGTGGCAGATGGTCAGGTAATGCTTGTTTTTCCTTCTGTTCCAGTGGTGTTTCAAGGGTCACTGCATCTGGAAGACTTCAGAACAGCCTTACAGCCAGGATGGCAGCTGGAGTTCCTGGTCCAAGTTTGGTTCCTGCTCTAGGACGTGTGGGGGTGGGGTCCGCTCCCGCAGCAGGAGCTGCAACAACCCACCGTAAGTTTGGCCTTCTGGTGATTCTTTTGGTCACTGTAAAATTGTAACTGGCAGAGAACAGGAAGCTCCTTCTCCTTCCTTCAGGAGGACAGTCACAAGGAAAGAAAGAGTTCCTCTGTGAAGTTGAGTAAGCCAGAAAGAGAGAGTACCATGTATAGACACCACAGTACATGTCACAACATTAAAAGATATTTCATTTTCCAGGGACTTGCACCTTTGAGGCACCTATACATGTGCCAGACATCTGCTCTGATGCATGCTAATTAGCACGCATTGGAGCAGACTTGATTAATTGAGTTTGTTGGAGTGTGCTAATTAGCATGCTCCGGCAGCCTCTGGTTCATGTATATTCAGTATTCCCACACTTCAAAATGGTGGTGCCGCCATTCTGAAGAGTGGGGATGCTGAATACATGAATACTAATTAAAGCAACCCCATCCCCCTGTCACCCCATAGCATGTGTAGATGCCCTAGATGGTCTGCTTGTTTATCTTAGATTGGCTGAGTTCAGTGGTAAATGTTAGCATGAGATTTAAAAATGAGTCTAAGGGAGTTGGACTTCCAACTCCCATTGGATTAGAGCTCGGAATTTTCAGTTTTTGTTAAATAATCCATCTATAGTCTCTTAGTTTTAATGCCGAGCTACCTGCTCTTCTCCTGCACATGTAATCCAACTGGGTTGGACCCCTTCCTCCTTCCAGTAGAGCACTTGCTTTAAAGAAGCACTGTCAAGGCGTACTGGCTTCAAGGAGATTAAACATAACCTCTTGTCTTGGTGATTTGATAATAGCAGCTGGCAGTCATGGGAACACATGTGCAGTTTTTCCCACTTCTTTGCTCAGCAGGCAGAGGACAGGAATGAGAGGTGTTCACAGAGACCCTCAAACTAGCATAAAGTAGTTATTGGTCAACCACTTTCAGTGCTGATTTTATTTCTTTAAATGACTCACAAAAAATAAGCGCACATGCGTGTGTGTCCTTGGATGTGTTGGTAGTCTGTTCTGGATTAAGGGAGAGTCCAGATGTTAAAAGTGACTGGTGATATATGGATGCCTGTAGGCATTGCTGTATGAATTAATGAGTTCTTAAACTGTTGTAGATCTCTGCTTCTATTGGGTTGTATCAGGCTTGAATGCCCGTTTCTGAAATACTCAAAATGATTCTTTTCCCACTGGATTTATTTTGTAGACCAGCTTATGGTGGGCGAAATTGCCCCGGATCCACTTATGAGTACCAGATCTGCAATACTGAAGAGTGCCGTGGACCATATGAGGATTTCCGTGCCCAACAGTGCTCCAAGCGCAACTCTTACTATACCCATCAGAACTCCAAGCACACCTGGCTTCCCTACGAGCATCATGATGGTGAGCGGAGATGGCCCAATTTGCCAGACAGTGTTAGTGCCAAGCAGTTAATGAACTGACTCATGTTTGTTTTGTGGGCTTTGAAGGTAGCTAAGTCCAAGCTACCTTTGGATGAGGCTGGTAGTTTGTGCCACATGTGATGGTGTTTTTGGTAATATAGACTGCAGAACCTGGATACTGTCATTTGGTTTCCACTGTGAGAGCTGATCACAAGCATCTAAAATACGTCAGCAAAATGCTCTTTGCATAGCATGTGATGTATAGCAGGGAAATAAAGACCACTGAATATAGAGCCAGGTGAGTCAGTGGAAAAAGGGTTTTCAAATAGAGAGACCATATGCCATTGGCATAAATTAGCAACCCATAAGTTACTTCGGCTCATACCAGGATTGCAACTGGCACAGACAAGCCAACAGCATAAGGAAACTATAACTAGCACTCTGACACCTCCTTCATTTTTTTCTACCAGTCAAGTCTTGAAAGAAAGAAGAGAATCTGCTTTTCTTATTAAATGTAAATATATCCACCCACACTTTTTAAAATAATTTTTATCACTCCAGCAGGCCCAACTCTCATTGAATAAAGGCAACAAGTGACCCTATAATTCCAGCTGTTTTGATGGATTTTCAGTTGTAAGAATACACAAACCAGTTGGAATAAAACTGTTATCCTCATATTGAGGGATTGCTGACAACAGAATCAAAGTGACTTTGCATGTGTGTCCATGGCAGAATGTGGTCTTTCATTCACCCTCCTAATTGTTTCACATTCAAGAAAGTCTGACTTTGCCCAGACACATCCTTCATGATTGTTCATTTGCTGGCACCTCCAGAGTCACACTTCCATAAGTGTGCTGCTAGAGAATACATAGCATCAAATAGTAAATATAGGAAGTCATTAGACACAATAAAAAGACAGGCAGGTCTTGAAAACATCCCAAGTGTGTTCAAGGTTGGAAGTTCACCCTCTTGAAGTAGGTTTTTTTAATTGATTCTAAAGAATTGCTACAAGCATGAGCTCCTCAATATCTTTTGTTGTTGTTGCAGATGCTCAGAAGTGTGAGCTGATTTGTCAGTCTGAGGGAACAGGAGATGTGGTATTCATGAACCAAGTTGTTCACGATGGTACCAGATGCAGCTACAGAGACCCCTACAGTGTGTGTGTCCGGGGGGAGTGTGTGGTATGTTGCTAAATACTACGTCTACTGATTTTCAATTTTACTTGTCTTCTATCCAAATAAGAGTGCTTGGGCAAGGCAAAGACAAGGAGTACGCACATTTCTTGAAGTCAGTGGAAACTTACAAAAACATTTAAACTTACCATAGACTTTTCATTGGAGCTCTATAAGCTGGAGCACTATCTGAAACAAAATAAAGGAAAAGGTCAGATATGCTGTTACTTAAACAGGCTCCCTTAGCACTCATCCTGGTAGAGAAGCTGTGTGCGCGTGCGTGTGTGTGTCTTGTGCTATTTTTATCCAGAAGAGAATGAGTATGTTGGTGTGTGGGCTGAGGCTTCTATCAGAGGTGGGAATCAAAGTTGAACAATACATCCCTGAAGACTTCTACTGAGGGAAGAAAGGAGAAGGAGGAGGAGTACCAGGTTGGGGGGTCAAATGATGTGGAGGCCTAGGTTTCCAGAGTGCAGCCTTCATGAGAATGACTCAACAGCTGGTAGAAATCTATGTGGTTTGTCCTGGAAAGTCGCTATCTACTTTCACCCACCCACCCACCCACTTTATCTCACCCTCATCTATGTTGTAGCTGTACAACATTGCTAAAGCCCAAAAATAGCTTTAAGGTGTGATGTCTGCCATGTATTCTGAATCTCTCTGTACATGTGACCCTATTTTTTTTTTTATTTCTTTCCCTCTCTGGTGACAGCACGTTGGGTGTGACAAAGAAATTGGCTCTCTGAAGCAGGATGACAAGTGTGGTGTTTGTGGGGGTGACAATTCCCACTGTCGGACAGTGAAAGGGACTTTGGTTAAAACCCCCAAGGAGCCAGGTAAGAATACATCCCCAGAGTACAGGAAGTGGGCTGTTTAAATATGTATTAGCATGTAAGAAATGTAGCATGTCTGGGGGCAAGCATTTGTCCTTCACTGGGCCTGCATAAATCTAGCATTCCTATTTTGAAATCCAGATTTACACTGGTGTAGGTGAAAGCACAGTTTGGCCCTACACATACAAGTACAAATGGATCTTATCATTTTGCATTATTTATTTAGCATTTAGCATAATCCAGTATCCATAGTCATGGACCAAACCTGCCTATGGTAGGCACTAGACAACCAGAGCAGACAGACAGAAAGGGGAAATGGCTGCTGAACTACAGCTTGCTACCCAGAAATGCTACCTACTGCAGTCTCAGAGTGCTGTCTAATGCTGCTCCTGTTACTTATTAGAGCATTTAATATTGGTCTCATAATTTATGTTTAAAAAAGAAAGAAATCTAGCCCTTTGTCTTATTCTGCAGACATTTGGCAAGCTATATTAAAGCCCTGTAATTTGACATCTAAGTGCTTGTATTTAAATGGTCAGTGTCCATTGGTCCCATCCTTAACTGGTGTCAGTTGACATGCCTTTAGTGATTTTACTGGATCCCCACCTGTTAAAGCCAGTTGGTTATGGCCCATTGCATGTGCCCCAGTGACAAGTCTCAGCAGTACCCAGTAACCATTTTGCTACTCAGCTAAAGATGTTGTTTATAATACCTGCTTCTTTCTGCCTGTCTGTTATCTGTCTGTTTATGATGATTCAAGCAGTTGCCATCACCAGGCTAGACCAGTGTAGCACACTGGATTTGGAGTTTCCTGGGATGGCCACTTGGAAGTTGCAGCACTTACATCACACAGTAGATTACCTGCTGTACAGTACAGATGGCAAGGTGAAATGCATGCCTGTGGTGCAGTCAGGAGGAGTCCTGGCAGTAGCTGCAATCTGTAGGTGCATCTGAGCTAGTTTTAATTTAGCCAGTGTAGATAACAGCAGCACTGAAGCAGCAGCCTTTGCAGGTCAGACTAGACCAGCAGCCAGAGTACATGGCCAGGGATCCTTGCCAGCTGATGCAGCTTATACTGACCTGTGTGCTGCTGCATCTTCATTGCTGTTGTTACCCAAGCTAGCTAGGATGAAACTAGTTCAGGGATGCTACTTTATGCTTCAGTCACACTTCCTGATTGCTGCATGGATATAACCTTACAGCACTGCTCCATGAACTTCAGTGGATCTTGGAACAAACCTTGTTGCTGATTCAGTTTTGGCTTGAATTCCTGGTTATGGTCTTCATCTGCTAAGCCTTTAATTTGCTATTCTTTCCCATCTTTTGCTTCCTTCTCTAAGCTCAGGTGTAGCTGTCAGTAGCTTAACTAAGGGTAAGTGAAAGGGCACCAGCCCTGGGCGCTGACTTAGAAGGGGTGCCAAAATTGTCCCTCCCCCAACAGAGTCTGTGCCTCGGCAGGTAAGACCAGCTCCACAGCATTTTTCTTGCAGCAGCAGCAGCTGGTGCATAGACACATCAATGCTGCTGCTCCTCTAAGAGCAAGAGCTGGGGTAGGCAGAGCATGTGGTGGCTACAGTAGCAGCAACAGCAGACACCAGGGAATGGGTAAGACTCCTGTACACGTCCCTGTCCTCGGAACCATTCCCCCAACAAGCCCACTCTCCTGCAGGGTTTGCCCAGGGCACAAAACCTACTTGTTTGGCTACTAGCAGCAGCTGTATTTATCTGACAGTGAGAGACAGCTAGTTCTGCAGTTATTTTTGTAAACCAATCTGAACCCCATACTTGCCAGTTTCAGGGGTTTTATTGACAAAGAGTGGTGACATCTCTGTAGAGGAGCTCTGACCTTTCAAATAAAACACTGTGAAGGAAGTGAAAAAAAGGGTTTTGCTTAGAGTGTGCCATACATAAGAGCATTCCGAATGCTGTCTATGTGGAAATAATTTGCCTTTCTCTGTCTAATCTCTTGCAGGGTTCAGGGTTAGGAGTAAGGTGCAAAGGGAATCAGGTTCTAGAAGCAAATGATGCAGCCTGACACAGAGAAGTCATAGAGGGTGTTGACAGAAGTGATGTTTTGTTGCTTGATTGGTCCCCTGAAGCACTTTACAGTCATGCCCTGAAAGAAGTGCACATCTGCAGAGTGCTTTAAAAGTACTCGATTGTGCGACAGTCTGAATCCTCATTACATGTCGCATGATTGAGTGCTTTTAAAGCATTCTGCAGCCCTGAGCTTCTGTCAAGGCATGGCTGTAGAGTACTTCATTACATGAGGGTACAGATGAAGGTGCTCCAAAGGAGTGGAGCTAGGGGAGAGAGTCTGCAGACATGCAGCTGCTCCAAACTGGAGCTCAGTCCCCAAAACTCCCCGGATCCAACAGTGAATGTCACTGTAACTCATGTGGTGCCAGAGTGGAGCTGTGCATCTATCAGCATTCAGAAAGTAGAGAACCTAACCAGGGGATGAGAAGGATTATGCAAGTGTGGCGGACTTACAGGTACAGCCTGGCAGCCCGGGCTCAGAGATTCTTCATTTTGATTGGTGGAGCCCATCCACCAATCAGGTAACACTGGGAAGGGGCTTGCCCCACCCTTGCCGGGGGGTGGTGGTGGGAGAGAGAGGAGAACCCTGGGCCTGGTTGTAGCCTGCTCTTTGCAGGTCCGACAACACTTTGGGGTGGAGCCTCCGGAGTGAATAAAAGGCGCTGTGTGTCCAGCACATGAGCGACGCATCAAGGGATGGAGAAGAGGATGGGCTAAGAATAGCTGGTGTGAGCTGGCTAGCAGGCAGCACTCTGAAGAGCCCGAAGACGCCTATTCATAAGCAGAAATGGCAAGTGGCTGCATCCCCAGCTCCACTGCAGGGAACACGGCGTCGGTGCATGGCTCTGTGCCTGGAGCCCATATCCTGGGAGCTGCATGAGGCAGCTCGGGTCTGCAAAGCCCTGGTGAGCGGCTGGGACCTCGTACATGCTGCAGTGCACAGAGCCCAAACCCTGGGAGCTGCATGAGGCAGCTTGGGTCTGCAACCCCCGGCAAGTGACTGGGATCTTGTGCATGCAGCGGTGCATGAAGCTCGAGAACCTGGGAGTAGCCTGAGGTGACTCGGGTCTATGATCCCTGACAAGTGGCCAGGGAACTCGTTGCGGGCAACGCTGCACGGAGGGTCTGGGAGACGGATTGAGCCCTGGCACCACACAAAGCGGCCTGGGCCTCCAACCCCCAGCAGAAGGTAGAGCCCTCAGTGCACAGGACGGTGCACAGGGGCACCTGTGAGCGGCAGTCCAAGGGAGCAAGTGGCACTCACCTGCACTCACCTGTATTTACCTGTTTTTCATCTATTCTAAATCCACTGTTCATCAGCACATTGTTTGGGGCTACCTAGAGGGGTGTAATCTTTCAGCCTTTATCTGTAGGACACAGTATTATATGATAATTGTATATCTGTGTGTGTTTATTAATAGCAATTATCTTAATTCTTGTATATATTAATAAATCTGTATATAGTTGAGTACCTCTTGTTCTGGCCTGACTTTACAGGGAGTAGAAGGATCTGGCCTCCATATTGCAGGTCCCTCTTGCAGCACCCTTGCCTGCTGCCTGTCCCTTCTATCTGAAGAGGGGAGCACAGTACTTGGGTGCACCCAGGTTACATAATGCTGTGTGAGACTAGGACTATTGCTTAGAGAATGATAGCAAACTGTCTGTGTCATTGGAAGAGAAGAGGAGTTAGGAGATTGTGGGACAAGTCTTGAAGAAGGTTCAGGGGTAGAAACCAAGAGAAAAGCATAATGGGAGGACTGAAAAGCCTCATGTCCATATAGGCATCAGCTTAGATTCCAAATATTGGATGCTTGTCTGAATGGACTCTGAATATTTTGAATTTGACTCATTGCTAATAAAATCACAGATTATCTGCTATCTCTGCAAACAGTCCCTTAATGCTTCACTGTACTCATGACCTGGAGAATCAAATTAGGGCTGCCTTGCAAATGCAGAGTTATCTAAACTAGCCTGTTATCAACCGTAAAAGCACAAGCCAAAAGTACCAACTAAAACACACGCCTCCCTTTTCTTCTCTCACTGAAGCATCAAAGCATGTTGGGAGCGTTCCACAGGGTTCAAACCTTATTGCTATGGTGTTGGTTTTTAGAGTGCTTCTCTTTCTTTTATTTTTCAGTGGGTGTTTTGAAAATGTTTGAGATTCCAGCTGGGGCCAGGCACGTTCAGATAGAAGAGATGGAGCCAGCATCCCATAACATTGGTGAGCACTGACTGGTCACAGAGTGCAAACAGGCCAAGAGGCAGGGAGTGTTAGTCAGCCTTGCCTCATTTTGTTTAATTAAAGAAACTTTAAGGGTCAAATGATCTAAACTAGGTGAGTGGGTCATGCTTTCCAAGTGGGTGTGGGATTGCTAAGAGCCAATTTTATTGTACTGTACATGCATAATATTTAGAATTATATCCAGAATGGGCTAACTGAGCGCAAAAGGCTTATTTACTGTCCAGTTCCTGCTTGAGTGATAAGTAGGTCTCGTTCAAGGCTTTCTTGCATGTAAGTCAGACAGCCCACAGGCAGTTTTGCCAAGTGCACTATGACTGTTGATCTTGTCTGAAAAGAAGCCCAGGAATGGAGTAGTGGGGGACATTGAAGGATTAATTGTATTAGCAAAACTGTATGGGTGCCCAGGAATGGAGTAGCAAGGTGGAGTTCTTGTCAGAACTGAGGTATGTTGGCTGGGGCCAAAGGGCAAGGAATTGGCATGTGGTTTGCCATCTTGGCATTAGCTGGTGCTTCTGTTCCTGCACTTTCATGAACACTAACAACGAGGTGAAAAATGAGAGCATAACATGAAGTCTTAGGGCCATATCTTTGGGACTAGACTTTCTGAGGCCTTTCTGAGCCTAGCACAGCTCAGGAATGGAAGGAGTGTTATGGGGTGACTTTAACACCCAAGCTACCCCAACCAATCCTACAGCTCCAGGGCACCACTAAGCCTGTTTTGAGACCATCTAAGAACAACCTGATTGTGAGCATACTAACCAGGAGTGCCCCCTAAGGGACAATTATGTCAGATGGAGACTGGCTGGACAAAGCAGCTTCCCCTGTCTTAGGAGGATAGGGGAAGGCATAAGAGCTGATGTGCTGGCCATAGTCAACTTGGGGTTGGTTAAGCCAGATTTACAGATCCTTTTTAGTGTCATTGTAGGGCAGCTGGCTATTTTTCTAGTTATTAGAGACACTTACAAAGGTGATCTGTCTTTGTATCATGTTCTGGATGGGAGGTGTGGTTGGAGGTTGGGGAAATGAGATCATGAGAAAGAGGGCATTAAGAGGAAGTAGCTGTTCCCCTACCTCTTGATTAGCAAATCACCTTTCTTCCTACTGCATCATCCTTCTTTACCAGTGAGTCTGGCAAATAGAGCTTTCCTTTTTTCTCCTGTGCCTTTATGATGATAAGGTATTTAGCAGAATTCACAGTTTCATTGGAAACTGACAGGCTGCTCTATGAGTACTTCTGCTATGGCCTCAAACTTGTCACCTCTGGACTGTCAATCATGTGCCTTAGCACCTATGTCACCTCAGTCCCCAACAAATAGAGCTGAGTCTGTGCAAACCCTTACCAACCATTCATATAATGGTCCTCTATCTGAGGATATATTCCCCAAAGCCTTCCTCTTCATGTGAAATCTCTTTTGGCCACAGGAAAAATGGGGTTGTGTTCTTTCTGCTTAGGAGCCCATTATTTCAAAGAATGAGGGGATTGGTATTTAAGCAAAGTAGTTGGAAAATGCAGACACCAGCCCTAGTTACATGCATCAATCCATTCAATAGGATGTACCCATGCAGTTTCATCAGTCAGTGCCCACAGTCTTATTTTCTGCACTTCAGAGACAAAGGCCCAGAGGAGGTATTTTTCTAAGGAAGCATAAGAGATCACTTCTTTTTTCTCCAAGAACACTGTACTGGTCATCTGCTAAGACACTTTGCTTCTTAGCAGCAGAACACCCTGCTTATTCAGCTTTGCACACTCCACAGCTTTGCCAGTACACATCATCCTTGACCTATCCCACACCCCTTTTTTAAGCATTGATGCACAGATATTGCCAAGGCTGCCAGAGTGGTTTTGTGATGGAGACACTGCTCTTTCAGTTACCACTTAATCAAGTATTTAAATGCAGGTGATTTTCTATAAAAGACCTAACAACAGGTTAACCTGTGGCTGTTAAATTCCCCTAGATTATGCTACCAATTCATTCGACTGTTCCTGAAAGACATTGGCATGATAAAATTACTTTGTGACTCTTTTTTCTAGCTGTTAAGAACCAAGGCACTGGTAACTTCATCCTAAATGCCAAGGGAAAAGAAGCCAAAAGCAAAACCTTCCTTGAGATGGGCTTGGAATGGGAATACACCATAGAGAATGGCAAAGAGACCTTGAAAACTAGTGGGCCCCTACATGAAGCCATCAGTGTTCTGGTGAGTCCAGCTGGTTTGTCTTTAGGGAAATAATGGCTGACCATCATGCAATGTCACAGAATACACAATGCTAAAATGTTAGAAAAGTCTCATATAAAAGTTAGAAAGAATAGGAACATTTTATAATGAATAGGTATATTTTTTAAAAAGTGAAATTTAAATAAGAATAATAATAATGGACTAGTCTGGAATGTGTCAGGGTAGACCAAAGGTATGCTCCTCAGGTACCTCAAGGTTTTGAGCTTGTGTCTGATAGTGTATCAAAGGACACAACAGCCTACTGGTATACACCTCATTTTGGCTTATGTAAGCCTTACAAGGAATTAAACATGTAAGTTCTCTGTGCATTCATGGATGAATGGTCCCCCCTGCCCTGGCAATATGTGTTCACTTTTTGGTAAAGAGTTTTACAAACAACCCTTCTGTTCTAGAGTTTTAGTTAAAATTCCTGTTTATGCAGATAAGGGGGAAGGTTACATGTGTGGAGTCTAGCAAGTAAATAGTTTGCTGGGCATTTTCTTTATGTGCCTGTGAAAGAACTCCCTCCCAGCCTCCTCATTTTTGGGGTTGTTTGTTCCCCTCTTCTCTCTCTCTCTCTTTCTCTCTGCCCGTGTGTCTATCAACTGGTTGCTAGGTAATCACCTGGTTGCTAGGGGATCTCCTAGGGAGTAGGGATTCCTCTCTCCCTGTAGCCAGGTCTATTGTTAAACTTCCCCCCTTTGGCCTGGGAAGGTGGTCCTAAGGCAGTGGTCCTTTCTCAAGGTGAGAGCGGACATTACTCAAACCCACCGGTCAGCATCAGTGATGCTGAGAAGATACCTGATGTTGGTTGGGTCCAGGTGGTGAGGTCAAGAGGGCTATTTAAGAGTCCCTCCAGGAAGAAGGCAGACAGACATTTTAAAGACACACACAAAGAAGCATGGACCTCCACAGCTGTGTCATACTCTGGATGTGGATGTGAGTAACTTACCAGGAACCTAACTAGGAACTTAGTTTAATGTACTCTAGTTGCATATCAAAAGGCTACCAAGATGCTTTTGTTTGCTCAGGGTTATTCTTTTGCTACTTCTCTGACTTGTACCCCTCCCCATGCCTACCCTCTCTACCCAATAAAGCTATAAAGCTGTCCCTTATAGCCAGCCTTGTTGTACATGCTTGAGATGGGTTGGGCAGGCCTTTTTGCTCCCTTTACTTGGCTGACTAAGGGAGGCCTCAGGCTATAAGAAGCACTTAGATATATCCTGCTGGGGTTAAGCAACCCCTAAGTCTACAGGGTCTGTTTGTCCTGGGTGGCACAAGGCCCAGAGAAAAACCTGAATCCAGGTGCTGGCAGCGGTACCCCAGGCTTGCTGGTGTGCTCCAGGAAGGGAGTTGGCCAGACCTAGGCACCCCAGGGGAGGCACTCGAAGGTTGGTTTTTGGTGGGGTGCAGTGAGGTGGGTGGCTCAGCACAGGAGCATCCCCTACTGGCCTGCCACAGTGCCAAGAGGTAGAACACAGAGTATATTGGGTATATACTGTATATTGTGTATATTGTGCATTTTATGGTCCTTCTGATCATTTTGGATGAAAAATTTCAATTGGATCAGGATTTCTTCATATCAGCTCTTTTTCCTCTTTTTTTTTTTCTGCTATTCTGGTTTCATTTCTTTCTTCTACTTTCTTTTCCATTACTTTTTTATGCTATGTATCTGTGTGATAAATTATTATATTTCTTGTTTGTTTTCTCCTTTCTAATCCCTTTCCTCCCATCTCTTGCACTATTTCCCACTTTTTCATTTTTTCTTTCTCTCTTCCCACTGCCCCTTCCTTGTTTTTTATCCCTTTGATTGCAGGTTATCCCACAGGAAGATGAATTTATGAGCAGCTTGATGTATAAATACATCATCCATGAGGACTTGCTGCCTATGATTGGAAACAATAATGTCCTTCTTGAAGAGATGGACACCTATGAGTGGGCTCTCAAGAGCTGGTCGCAGTGCTCCAAGGCTTGTGGAGGAGGTCTCTTTCTCTTTTATGTTTCTTACTACATTGAGAAATAGTTAGCCATGATAGTCTGAAGTCAGGCAGAAGGCAGGGTAGATTTATACCTTATACACTAATCAGGGTGTGAATTAAGGGGAAGCTGGGGCGGCGGAGCCCTCCCCGCCCCCAAGAGATGAGACCCCCCACCTGTAAGATTTGAAAATCATAACCTGGGGGGGGATCTCTGATTGGATTGCTCCTTCACTTAGATGGACTTGTTAATCAATGAACTGGTTTCATTTTTTTGCAGACCCCTCCCCAACAGTCAAAGTGTAATTTGAACCCTGACACTAATCACACCAGAGATATACAGTATAAACTTCTGTAAGCACAGGGCTTACTTCACAGCATCTGATGAAGTAAGTTCTCTCCATATGAAAGCTTATGCAATACAGCTCTGAGTTAGTTAGTCTATAAGATGCAAATCTAACCTGCCTTTTGTCTTACTACATAGTCACACATGTGTAGCTCTCAGATATCTTGGACATATAGGACATTAGAAGAATCCCATCAGCCCCTGGCTTCTAAATATCTGAATAGTCCTCTTCCTGAGCAATTCCAGGCCTTAATCTTATCTCATTTGAGATAAATTGAGATAAATTTTGAGAGAGTCAAATTTCCTTTGCACTATTCTGATGTACTTCATTTCTAAATCTGCTTTGATGCAGTCTCTATGCTTTCACATGCTTATGATTTCTGTGGATTCTTGGAACCTGGGATTTAATGCAGGGTAATGCGAGCATCCATTATAAAGATATGAACAATTATTGCCAAGCCTTCTTTGAAACAGCCTTACTCTATATGCACAAGGACAAATTTTTCAGCATGCATTTTTAATTATGCATACATAATTTTGAATGGATTTTGCACACTTAAAAGAAGTAATTCTGCATATGGTACAAATTTCTATGTACAAATGTAGGATTTGCCCACATTAGAAGCACTAGCAGGTTTTGTGGACTTGGTTAAGTAGGATCACTGAAAGTATTATTTTTTGGCTAGAAACAGACATTGCTAAATGAAGTGGATCAGCTGTACTGTGATGTGTCTCAGCACCGCTGATCTGCTTTACTGGGCAAAATGCACGTTGTCCCTTGTCCTGCCTTTGGTGGTGTGGAACAAGGGATGATGTGATCTCTGGATGTGGTTTTGGGCTCAGCCAGATCCATCCCCATGATTGGCTTTCCCCACTCAGCCAGACTTGCTCCAGTGATTGCTGGGGTTGGGTCTTGGTGAGATTCCCTGGGGTGCCTCTCTGTAAGCATGCAGAGCTGGGTAGGTGTTCTGGGGGCTTGAGGGGCTCTCAAGCCCCTAGAACACCTGCCTGGGGGGGTTGGAGGGTGCAAGCAGCTCAGGCTG
>NW_005843111.1:154785-183060 GCF_000455745.1 Alligator sinensis | reverse complement strand
CCCCAGGCTTGCTGGTGTGCTCCAGGAAGGGAGTTGGCCAGACCTAGGCACCCCAGGGGAGGCACTCGAAGGTTGGTTTTTGGTGGGGTGCAGTGAGGTGGGTGGCTCAGCACAGGAGCATCCCCTACTGGCCTGCCACAGTGCCAAGAGGTAGAACACAGAGTATATTGGGTATATACTGTATATTGTGTATATTGTGCATTTTATGGTCCTTCTGATCATTTTGGATGAAAAATTTCAATTGGATCAGGATTTCTTCATATCAGCTCTTTTTCCTCTTTTTTTTTTTCTGCTATTCTGGTTTCATTTCTTTCTTCTACTTTCTTTTCCATTACTTTTTTATGCTATGTATCTGTGTGATAAATTATTATATTTCTTGTTTGTTTTCTCCTTTCTAATCCCTTTCCTCCCATCTCTTGCACTATTTCCCACTTTTTCATTTTTTCTTTCTCTCTTCCCACTGCCCCTTCCTTGTTTTTTATCCCTTTGATTGCAGGTTATCCCACAGGAAGATGAATTTATGAGCAGCTTGATGTATAAATACATCATCCATGAGGACTTGCTGCCTATGATTGGAAACAATAATGTCCTTCTTGAAGAGATGGACACCTATGAGTGGGCTCTCAAGAGCTGGTCGCAGTGCTCCAAGGCTTGTGGAGGAGGTCTCTTTCTCTTTTATGTTTCTTACTACATTGAGAAATAGTTAGCCATGATAGTCTGAAGTCAGGCAGAAGGCAGGGTAGATTTATACCTTATACACTAATCAGGGTGTGAATTAAGGGGAAGCTGGGGCGGCGGAGCCCTCCCCGCCCCCAAGAGATGAGACCCCCCACCTGTAAGATTTGAAAATCATAACCTGGGGGGGGATCTCTGATTGGATTGCTCCTTCACTTAGATGGACTTGTTAATCAATGAACTGGTTTCATTTTTTTGCAGACCCCTCCCCAACAGTCAAAGTGTAATTTGAACCCTGACACTAATCACACCAGAGATATACAGTATAAACTTCTGTAAGCACAGGGCTTACTTCACAGCATCTGATGAAGTAAGTTCTCTCCATATGAAAGCTTATGCAATACAGCTCTGAGTTAGTTAGTCTATAAGATGCAAATCTAACCTGCCTTTTGTCTTACTACATAGTCACACATGTGTAGCTCTCAGATATCTTGGACATATAGGACATTAGAAGAATCCCATCAGCCCCTGGCTTCTAAATATCTGAATAGTCCTCTTCCTGAGCAATTCCAGGCCTTAATCTTATCTCATTTGAGATAAATTGAGATAAATTTTGAGAGAGTCAAATTTCCTTTGCACTATTCTGATGTACTTCATTTCTAAATCTGCTTTGATGCAGTCTCTATGCTTTCACATGCTTATGATTTCTGTGGATTCTTGGAACCTGGGATTTAATGCAGGGTAATGCGAGCATCCATTATAAAGATATGAACAATTATTGCCAAGCCTTCTTTGAAACAGCCTTACTCTATATGCACAAGGACAAATTTTTCAGCATGCATTTTTAATTATGCATACATAATTTTGAATGGATTTTGCACACTTAAAAGAAGTAATTCTGCATATGGTACAAATTTCTATGTACAAATGTAGGATTTGCCCACATTAGAAGCACTAGCAGGTTTTGTGGACTTGGTTAAGTAGGATCACTGAAAGTATTATTTTTTGGCTAGAAACAGACATTGCTAAATGAAGTGGATCAGCTGTACTGTGATGTGTCTCAGCACCGCTGATCTGCTTTACTGGGCAAAATGCACGTTGTCCCTTGTCCTGCCTTTGGTGGTGTGGAACAAGGGATGATGTGATCTCTGGATGTGGTTTTGGGCTCAGCCAGATCCATCCCCATGATTGGCTTTCCCCACTCAGCCAGACTTGCTCCAGTGATTGCTGGGGTTGGGTCTTGGTGAGATTCCCTGGGGTGCCTCTCTGTAAGCATGCAGAGCTGGGTAGGTGTTCTGGGGGCTTGAGGGGCTCTCAAGCCCCTAGAACACCTGCCTGGGGTGGTTGGAGTGTGCAAGCAGCTCAGGCTGCTTGTATTCTTCTGTCACAGAGTGAATAGATGTCTGCCATAATAAAGTGGCAGAGTCTATTCCCAAGTAAGTGCAGCCAGTTTGCCAAATGGTAGCAATGTTGTTTTTATGATGTGGATTTTTTTCTACTGGGGGAACTAAACTGGGCTGGGGCCCACTCAGCTCTTTTCACTGAAAGCCATAATATGAACTGGAGCTAAGGGGACAATCTGCTAAATGCACTCCATAGTCTCCAAAGAGTTTATACCTGTGGCTTATATTGGAATTACTCCCTGCTAGAACAGAACTTGGATGCAGTCAAGAATTTGGCCCCAGACCTACAGGGATGAATTGATGGTATTACCCATTTGCCATAATTCCTAAAGGTCAAGCAGGAGTAGGTATCAGAGGGTATTTCTGACTTAGTAGCAATATCTTCCCACCATCTGCTTGCTGACTACAAATGTGTTTATACCTTTGTGCCTTATAGCATGGAGGAATCATTGTGTGGCTGCATTAAAGCTCCTTCTATGAAATGCTGAGCTCCACAGTTAAAATGCAAATGTCATAGTGAAAAGCAGGAGGAGCTAGTTAGTTAGGGAAGTCCAGCTGTTGGTTGTGAAATTGCAGTTCTAAGCCAAGTCTTGATCATACTAATAGTTCCCTCACCCTTTGTGTATCTTCCTTGATCTGGTTCCTTCAGGTATCCAGTACACCAAGTATGGCTGTCGGAGGAAAAGTGATAATCGGATGGTGCATCGGAACTTTTGTGATAATGGCAAGAAGCCCAAGCCAATCCGGAGGCGATGTAACCTGCAGGAGTGCTCCCAGCCCATGTAAGTTCTCTCCCCTACCTTCATGGCACTTCCTCTTGCTGGTTTTTTAGTGCCTGCATGAAAGTGGTAAGGGTTAAGAAAAGAAGGTCTCGTCATTTTCCCACAGTAGTGCCATAGCTAGCCTTTCTCCTTCCTCCCTTGCAAGACAAAGAGGTAGAGGCATTGCAGAGTGAAGTTGTATTAATTTAAATACTTTTCCCTGTCCTCTAAAGTGACAACATCTAGGTGACACAGCCCTGTCCAGATAATCTGGGGACATTTGGAAGGGAATTGACTACAATGCAAGTCTTGGAAAACATAACCTAGCAGATTATGCAAGCTCTGAGAGGGACCAAGACAAACCACCCATTGTTTGGCCTACTTGAGTGAAATGTGTTAGAATAGAAAGGGTCCTAGAAGACCCTGAGGGTCCTAGATCTAGGCTGAGCCTCAGTTTCTGCAAATCAAGTAGTTTCATTGATTTCAGTGGTGCTGGGCTGATCACACCATCTGAAGATCTAACTTTTTAGTTTGGAGACTGTGCTGCAAGTGGTAATGTCAAAGCACAGACCTCACCTTCATACAACTTGGATCTCAGTGTTCCAGAGAGATCTTACCGTTCTGGTTCTGCCAACCAGAAAGTCCTTCCCTTCAACAAGCTGACGGAGTGGTATTTTCATTATTCAGCTGGTTGGCAGAAGAGTGGGGAGCCTGCAGCAAATCCTGTGGCAAGCTGGGCATTCAGATGAGGGTTGTGCAGTGTGTCCAACACCTCCAGAATGGCACGAACCGGACGGTGCACACCAAGTATTGCACAGGAGAGCGCCCTGACACACGCAGGCCTTGCAACCGCTTACCCTGTCCAGCCCAATGGAGGACTGGGGCCTGGTCCCAGGTGAGTTCCTTCAGCTTCTGTGATAAGCACAGGACAAATATGTATTAAAGCTTTATTTCAAGGTCTGTGGATCTACATTCTCCAAAACGCTTCACAAACCTGATGCTCGCTTTGAAAACAGCTGCTCGTACCTCTGCATAGCCTTCACTGCCAAACTACACCCACCAAACAGGGCTTGTTGGTGGCAGGCAGCCTGGCTGAGCAACTCTAGTTTTTACATGGTAATATCACTTGCTCTGAAGCTGCTGAGAGCCTTTTCACTGTTAGGAAGGATGTTCAAACAACACTCCCCATGTCACATTGTGAGGAGACATGTTTACTCTAAGGAAGGGGTGTTAAACACACAGCCTGAGGGTTACTGGATTAACCCCATGCTTCAGCCCTGTGTGTTGCATGTGGCACATGGGCTGGACCCAGCACCACATGCCCTGCACATAGCACAGGGAGTAAGCCCAAGGAAGCACAGGGCGCCTGGGGTGCAGTCTGCATGTGGCACCCTAGACTGACCCCCACCCAGGCTGCCTGCAGTGCCAAGTCCAGTCTGCATGGCATGGGCAGCACATGCCCCTTGCCACCATGCATGCTCTATGCACACTGAGCCCAGGGATGATGCTTGCTGCATGGCACACAGGCTGGGCCTGGCACCATATGTGCTGCATGGGGAGTCGGTCCTGGTCTGACCAACAGATCAGCTCAGTAACCCACATCTGGCCTGCAGGGCTGGGTGAGTTTGCCACCCCTGCACTAAGGTCCTGATCCAAAGCTCAGCAAAGTTAATGGGAAGACTCCCATTGGACCAGGCTGTAAGGGCTGAGATCTGTGAGAGGAATATATTTGTTATGTGTTGATGGAAGGAGCACATGAGTTAGTGAACTAGATAATAGCATGGACAGCTGATGGCATTTATTGCTAGGCTTTGTGCAAAAATAACAGTAAAGTAGCTTTCCATGTAATCTATTTACAGGCAGACCAGTGTGTGGAAGTGGGCAGGATAAATACCTCTGTCCCCACACTGGAGAGCTGAGAAATTTGTGGCAGAGTAGGGATGGGGGGGAAGGAAGTCCTTTTTAAAGGCTGACCAGTGACTACCTTAAGAGTGCATGTTTGAAAATACTTGGCATTTAGTTCACCTTAAGTGTTTGAGAAGGCAGGAATATCTCTATCATATAGGGATGAATGTCATCTTGAAAGTTTTAGCAGTGTCCCGGCCATAGGATAAATTTCACAAGAAGCAATTTGAATGCTGATTTGTTTACATTTACATACATGACCTTAGAGAGGTGCACAGCACAGCTGCAAACAATGTTCTTTTGTGTAGCCCTTTTCCATATGAGATACATTTCAATACATCCCTCCCTGCTTTTTCCTCCATCACTGACCGATGCATTTCTCTCCTTCCTTGATGGTTTGCTACAGTGCTCAGTAAGTTGTGGAGAAGGTATCCAGCAGCGCCAGGTGGTATGCAAAGCCAGTGACAACAGCATTGGTCAGTGTGAGGGTGAGAAACCAGCAACCATCCAAGTCTGCAAAATGCCGGTATGCCCAGGTGAGAGAGAAGGTGAAATTTCACTGGGGCAGACGCTCCTGCAGTCAGTCAGGAGCCAAAGTCAGAAGTGAGCAGTAAGGTGGAGTAAGTTGGACCCCTTTCCATTCATTTACACCTATTTAGACCAGCTGTGCTGGGTTGTAAGGCTATAGACGTTGAAATAATTGACTTACTGAGGCCTAGAGAGAAGCTATTACAATATATATGCTAAAGATTCAGATATATGTTAAAGATTTGGAATCCATTTAATGAAATAGTGGGTATTCATTATTCCAGTTTGTCTCAATTTAAAACAGCTGCTTCCCCTGTTGAGAGAGGCTATGTCTGCTGTGCTTCTGACTGTACTATAGTCAGTGAAGCCCAGGTCTTCATGCCTTACAGCTCATATTTTGAAATGGGAGTTAGGCACCTAAATACTTTTAAGTATCTGGGCTTCAGCCCTTACATTCCTTCAGACTCAGAGGATTCTTGATTAAATCATGGAAGCCCAGCAAGTGACCCTGAGGACCAGCAAAGAAAAGATTAACCTATGGGATAGTCATTACCTGGACTTATAGAACCCTTGTTTTTTCAGTCTCTGTCCTTTCTTTAACTAGGGGTCATATAACATTTTTGAGTACTTTTGTGATATCAATAGTTAGGGACTAAGGTGACACCAGCACATTTATTTTAATATAACTCCAGGATGTTTAAAAGGCTTTTGGGTACTTGGCCTGAAGTTCCTTATAAGGGTTTGATTGAAAGAAAGCTCTCTGAAAACCTCTCTGAAAATCACTTTCCTTTTTAAAGTGTCTTCAGTTAAACACTCAAAAACTGGGGCACCCCAAAACACGAGTTACTTTTAAGTCTTGACTTCTTCCTTTAGAGGTGAAAAGTCTGTATTGCATGGATACCTCCTCCCCTCTTGTATTGTTTTGGAAATGCTTCTTATTAGGTAATGATGATGACAACACTTTTTACCTTGTTCCACATTCAGGAAAGCAACTAAGTATTACAGAGAATGCTGACAACAGTGATCATGTGACTCCTAAAGTACAGTGGGTGCCACAGGATGGGCCCAAAAATCCCGTTAACAAGGTATCTTCAAGTAAGTAATCCTCTTTATAAGAATCAGACATGTCTTTTTTTGCTCACTGCTTAAGTGAGAACCTGAATCACACAGGAGAAGATTCTGCTTGTAAAAAGTTTATAAACCACCAACATTCCTGTTCTCCTCTTCCAAGATCAAATGTATTTCTGGTGCGGAAATAACTAAACAGCGGAAAATAGATTACTACCACGCTTTTTGGTTCTGCAGTTTACTGTTCAACACTCCCCTGAACTGAGTGTTGAGAAAACAACTCCTTGAGTAATGAGGTATAGGTTCCCTGCCTTGTTCTTTTTTTCTACCATCTTCCCCATTGTGGATGATGCTGTTTGTGGTGGGAGGTGAGGTGGTTAAATGGCAGCTGTAGCAGCGGTGATTTTTGCACCCCACTCTTCTTCTCCTGCACAAAGGCCATGTCTGGGACTATGCCCCCCACTCAGTTATGCTACTGCCCAGACTTTCCAGAGGTTTCCCTCTGAAAATTCAAGTCACTTTTGTGTCCTTGCTCACTTTTCTTTCTAACCTTGAAATAGGGATGCCATCTAGTGGCCTTTCAACTGCAAGGATTGACTTAATACCTAGGAGGATGAAAACATGCTATTGAATTGGTCTGTCATAATGGACATCAGGTCTTTATTTAGGAAAATGTTGGTTACTGTTATTTGTTTGTATACATCATCTCCATATTTCCCCCATTTCACATTCATTTCAGTCTTCTCTTAATCCTTCCTGGTGATCCTGGACCATCACTGGCATATTCCACAGGGATAACACCAGTCTGATTTCTGGCTTTGACACCATGCTTTTGGGAGGTGCAAGAGGGGGAAGTGTAAGGAGACTGCAAGGGATAAAGGAGAGTAGTTGTTTCCAAAACAGTCCCCCAATTCTGGATCAGAATTATAACTGTTCATTGCTGGAATACTCACTTGAGGGGATCCATCATGATACAGACTTCTCTCTTAACCAAACTCCAGTGTTTTTTGCCCAGAGTATTTTTTCTTTTTCTCCATCTCCCCCTTTTCTCCCCTTTGTAAACACAGTCATGGATTTTAAAGCCTTAACATTGTTCAAAGGACAGTAACTTGCTAGGTCAGATGGCCTTTTCCTTGCCTTTAAGTATGCTGGAGCAAGAAATGGGATGGTGTGGCAGGGCACTGTTGGTCCCTGCCACTTTAAGGACTCAGCCAAGCAGCCAGCAGGTGCTTGATTGCGGCAGCCATATTTTAGATCTCTGGCCGTCTATATAACCAGAACAGCTCACTGCTGGCAGGCCAGGCAGTAACATTGCCTGGCTGCAAGGCTGCATGCAAGATTCTGGAGGTAAGGGCAGGAGCTGTAGGGGATGGGCTGGAGGCTCCTGGTCCTGGGCATGACCTGCCAGGAGTGGGTGGCCTGGTGGGCCTCCCAGTGGTGTGGGAGCCCCCAGGAAATGCTAGGCCAGTTGCCACTCTGGTGAAAGGCAGGTCGTGGTGCCTTAATAACCCTAGCTCCCACAATCAGGTGGGTTACCCCATAGAAGGGTCAGGAAGGCGGACCCAAGAGAGAAAGGGCTATACCCTCAAAAGCCTGACTTGAAATCCCTTGACTGGTCAATGCTGGGGCCAGGAGTGGAAGGGGCAGAGGGCCGGGGGCCCACTGTGAGGGACACCCAGAGCTGAGGGCCTGGGGTTTTGACTGGCCTGGAGGCAAGGCCAGGGCCAGTATGGCCAAAGAACCCGGGGGAACCACACCCGCAAGGGGGAACAACTCAGGGAGCTAGGCAGCCCCGAATGAGGGCGGAGTAGGCCACGTAAGTGGAGGGATCCAGGTGGGGTTCAGACTGGAGGATTCTGGGGCCCAGAGTGGGGCCGGTGAGATTAACAACTAGTGGATGCCATCTGCGAGGTTTGGACCATGGTGTAGGGGAGGAACGGAGCCGCAGATAGCGCCCCCCTGGCACTGGGGCAAGAAATGGGCAGCCTCCTGCCTAATTAATATCTTAATTTAATTATCATCAAGATGTGGTGGGTGAGAAGGTGGGCGATCGGCCCAGAAACAGGTGGGCGGGCCAAAGGCAAATCGGCCCTGAGAAGGGCCCTCTGTTACAGATGGCTATTGTGAGAGGGAATGCATAACTTCACATTATTTAAAATCTGACTCAGGTAGTGATAGAAGGTTGTTATTGAATGGCCATTCTCAAGTTGGTAGTCTCAATTAATCATTGGGCAAATGTCAATAGCTGAACAGACCAAATGGTATTCTTGGTATTTTATTGATAATATGATCCCAAAAGTCGGTTTGCTTCTTTACAGAAATGAGGAAGACAAGGAGCCTAGCCCAAGTGTCAATTCAGCAACACACTTTAGTACATACATAACTTTAAACTGGGGAGTCATTCCATTCAAGTGAATAGGACTTCCTGGATATTAGAAGGGCTTTGAAATAGACCTTAAATGAATAAATTAATTTCTCATTCCTAAAAATGTTTGCCCCTTAACATTGTAGAGGCCTATTGACATGGGGCTGGGATGGTGGGGAGAGCAGGCTTCCACTAGTTTTGCTTTAGCTTTTTGAATGGATGGATGTCTCTATTAATATGAATCCAGACTAACTTCATTTACAAAAGTAAACAGGACAGAGTCATTTGCTTATATTTAGTTGCTATGTTTACAATTAATTGTTGTCCATTACAATAATCACAAAAGTAAAAATGTTTAGTAGGCTGCATCTGGAGTTTGTAAACTTTATCTAAATTATTTTCCTTTTTGAGCTGATGTCCTAATGGTGAGAGGTCTTGCATCCTATGGTTAATCCCCTGGGCCAAACATTTCACCATTTTGATTCATTTAAGAAAACTTTTATTCATCTCTGCACTCCCTGATTTTGTTTGGAAATGGGTATAACTTAATACTGTGAAGTGATACCTTTGGGGATGGCACATTCTTTTTCTAAATGCAGTCATATTTTTGTACCTCTCTCACACCTTCCTCTGAGCAGACAAGTGCATTTGACATGCCCCAAAATAGAAAGTCTGTTTTCACAAGGTCTAGACATATGAGATAGTCAGATAACTATCCAGTTTGGGATACTTAAAAAAACCCCTTGAATCTTTTGATCTTTGGCTGACTCTAGTCAGGGCATGATGCCAAATGTAATGAGATTTCACTCTGAAAGTAGTTTTGTGGGAAAATGTAAAAACCATATATCCTGTAATTTGAGGTTGTTATTTATTTGATTATGCATTGTGTACATCATCATTATAGACCCGGGTGATACTCACTGTCTTGTCTATAACTCTTCTTGTCTCAGAGGAGCCTTGCCTTGGAGACAAGTCCATATTCTGCCAGATGGAAGTTCTGGCTCGCTACTGCTCCATCCCTGGCTACAACAAACTCTGCTGTGAGTCTTGTGGTAAGAAGGTTTCTGCCACCAGCTTGCCGCCCAGCACAGGCCAAGGTGCTTTAGAGACTGGATTGCAGGACGACACCATCCTTCCCAGCCCCATTCCAGCGTTGCCTGTTCATCCTACTGTCCAGAACCACCCACAGAGGATAGAAGGCAGGGCTGCCAAAGAGACAGATAAATCCCAGGCTGCTTATGCTTTGCCTCCCAGTATGGAAGGTTCAGCTGCACATGGAGCCGCTTGGGCTAATATTGCCACCCATTCTCGGGGCACTGCAGTCAGTGGTACTTCATACGTGGACACCTCAAGATTACTACCTCCTAGCCGGCAGGCTGCAGCAGGGCAGAGTTCTGGGGAGCTCTCAGGCAGCCTTGCTTTTCATTGGTTCCCTACTGCCTTGAGCAAAACTTCTGCTGTTGTGCAGAGTGAAAGTGAGTCCTCTTTTCCTTCCCAGGGTGCAGTGCAGCAGCGAAGGGACACTACAGGGTCCAAGCAGCCAAGTGGCACTCTCAGGACCTCTTCCCCTGTTGTGACATGAAATGGTTTTCCCAGTGTCTCTCTCTCCGACAGTTTACAGGGGCAGAGCTGCCATGGTTCTGAGCTGCTTTCGGGAATCAGTGAGATACACATTTGAAAAACAAACAGGCAAGCAAAAAAAAACTACAGGAAAAATGGCTTCATTTTATAATTTTTTTGGCTGTGGCACTTTTTAATTCTTTATCGACAAAAAAAAAAAAAAAAAAAAGAAGATCAGAGGAAGAAATGGCACCGGTTACTGTGTCAACCACAAACAATGGCTGAGCTCACACAGCTAAAGTAACCTGGGGTTGGTTACTTCCAAGTGCAGCTTGAGGTAAAGGGGGCCATTTCCTTCCAAGGTGCTACCAAGAGGCTTTTTCAAGCAATAAAAGAAAACACGCCAGATAAGGATCTTTACTCCTCAACTCAGTTCTCACTCATCGGCTGCTATTCTCCAGGCATCAAGGGCCACAGTGGACCCCAAAATCCTTTGGGAAATGGTGCTGCAAATATATTTTTCTATTCTTAACCTCAGTGAAAAGCAGAGCAGAGGGCCATGTTGACTTGTACTCCCTACATATGAACTGGGGAGACCCTATGCAAAAAGCAGGGCAGGGGGATAGGCTATCAGCAGTCTGATCCAGCTGGGGAGAGGGGTGGGGGTGGTGCATTGTGCAAGTGGTGGTGTGTTTGCTTTCCCTGGAGTGGAGGGGAGGGGAGTGTGTGGTCCTTGGGCTACTTATATTGCATTTATAGCCTCCTTTCCATCTGTATAGGGTACCCTTTGGAGGCTGGTGGCCTGCATGTGTGTCTGCAGGGTCTATTTAGTGTGGCAATGGCAAGGAAAGTCACCAGTAAGAACAGACAGAATGGGGAGAGGGTTGGGTTGGGTGGGGTGTTATTTGCAGAGCGAATCAGGGATTAACTAAATATGAGACACACATTTTCTGTTTCTAAAGGAACTGTGTAGCCTGTGTGTAGAACAGTTTGATTAGAGACATTTGGCTCTTCACAGCACGCTTTACTCTTCATTTGAATTTTGACTGTGGGGGTGAGAGTTTGTCTTCTACATCTGTTCGGTAAGGTGCTGGTCCCAGTCAATGTGGGGAAAAGTGCAGTGGTGACCCAGGTGTGCATGAAAAACCTAAGATTTACTTGGGGAGAAGATCAGGGACTCTCCTAACAACAGGGATGGGAGCAAGAATGAGTGAATGTTTATCATCAGGTAGTTAACATGGGTATCATTAAAACTGCCCAAGTTTTGCCTCAGGCCCCGTCCATAGCTTTAAAAATGTGTCTGAAAGGAAGCTGAAAATAGCAATTATAGGCAAGCCCTAATCTCTTTCTTGTTGGGTAGTCAGGGAAAGGATCCAGTGGCTCCAAGCTCTTGAAATGGTCATTCAATTATATGGCACTCAGTGTCCCATACCATGAAAGTGTCCTTAGGCAGTGGCCATGTTCTTGGTTCTCACAGTCTATATATGCTCTTGTTTTTCCTCTTCTCTTATGTGGGGGGACTGAGCTACTGAAGAGGAATGGGTCTGACACCTCTGGTAGCTGCTAATTTCTTCTATTGTAGGGAACTGTCTCTGGCACAGGAGGCCCCTGAGAATTGCTTCGTGCCAGGAAATGGAATAAATGAGGTGTCTTTCTTGCATCCTGATCAAATATTTATATTATTCCCTTTTTAATGAAAGACTGCTGGTCATGGACAACCATGGTATTGGATGCATTAGAATAAGCCTTATGGGACTGCTTTTCTCTGTGTCTAAACCCTCGTTGGAGTGGGACAGTGTATAACTTGGTCTCCAGACCCATTCACTCCAAGGTCTCTGTGTTGAGACTTCTTACATGGGAATCAGTGGTAATGTGAGCACAAATCCATTAAGAACGGGGGTAAACACCTCACATTTATTTTAAAAACACTTCTATTCAACATTGTCTTGAACCAGCTTTGAACTGGTAACCAGGTCCAGTGTTCCAGTAGTAAACTCCTGAGCTTTAGACCCTTCTCCTTTATATCTGCTCCTTGCATGTCCTCAAGGCCCATTTCCCTGGTTGTATACCAAGTGTGTGCTGTGTGCCAAAACAGCGAAGTTATGTATTGGGTAGTGCACAGCATCATCACTGCAGGGGCCAGGACCAGCTCAGCCTTCAGAAGAGTTGAGTAAGGGCAGAAGAATTTCAACCCCATTTCATTTTATGGATTCTTTCTCTCCCTCTTTAGCCTCCCACAGTCTTCCTGTTTGCCAGGTATAGGGAAAAGAAGCTTATGCCTCATATCTTGTGGCTACAAATTTGGTTTTTAATTCACAAATATTTTGAATGCACAGTGAGTGCATTGAGGGAGTTGGAGCTAGTAACTGGTAATGTGTGATGGACAGAGCCTTCTGGGATATCAAAGGGTAGCCCTTGTGACTGTTTTCATTTTGCTAAAAGCCTCCCCGTAAGTGTAACAATTGTCTCTGTACCAAAATACCTCAGTCTCCAATTATTTATCCTCACTACCATGTCTGAGCTTATGCCAGTAGTATCTACTAAGGAAAACAGATCACAGAGAAGGACTAAGTCATTTTGCTTTGATTAAAAAAGGCAGAAAATGGCATAAATATTGCAACCAGATGTAAAGGAGAAAGGAAAACAGCTAGCACCTGTAGATTTTCACTTTCATGGCATGGGAGAGTGGAACACACTAATGTAAGATGCAGAGCTCTATACCTTTACACAGGACTTTAGAAACACATGGCTGAATCCTGCTTTTTATAGGACAACTTCAGACCTTCTACTTATCTGACATGCAGGCAGAGTTTGGCTTGCTGTACAAGATATGACGTTCATAGTCTGTAATTCCCACCAGCAGTATATAGCTTTAAAAATGTGGCTGAAAGGAGGTTGAACATAGGGACTAGTAACACATTCCTGTCTCTTCATTGTGGGGTGAAGCTAGGTGCCCCAAGGTTTTTTTAAATGGTTGTTTAATTATATGGAGTCCATTATCCTTAGGCTACCAGTGCATTCTCACAATATCCCTGCTTCTGCTGCCATAGAAATCAGGCAAAACTGAGGAACAGGAAGAAGATATGCAAGGTACTGAATATCTGCACTAGAGACAGAAGTTACATACAAACCGGTACAAGTGATCAGAAACTGGTTCAAATCTGTAATATAACAGAAGTTCAGTGCACATAAATCACTTTCAAAATGGCCAAAACTGGTTTCGGATAAACCTGGATAGATATAGTATCAGACTTAACTAATTTAATTTAAATTAGTTTATTGAACTTCTGTCCCAGAAGTTCTAAGTCTGTACTTAGCCCTGCAGAGAAGGGAAGAATGCCTTCAAGTCTCAGTGACTTTGGGGAGAACTAGAGGCTCTCCAAAAATCCTGCCAGTTTTTGGCACTTTTTAGGGTCAGGAGCTAATTTGGATGAGAGAGAGAGAGAGAGAGAAATGAGTCAAGACAGTCCAGATGGAAAACAATGAGGGATTATTGCTATTGAGAATCATGTGGGAACAATTGTTGGCATACCAGGTTCTAAGGAGGGTTCTGAAGAAAATGTCAGGATTTAGCAGATTTATACTGGAATGTGAATCCAGTTCCACATCTTTCACAGAATGACATCATTTTGTCAAAGTTTGTATTAATCATGGGCTTGCTTCTGCTCTCACCTATGTCAGACAGAAAATTCTCCATATATCTGCAGTGGAACCAGAGCTGGGACTTGTGAGTTGTCGTGGCTGTTAGTAACAGCTGATATGTAGTATTCCTCAGATGTTGGACTGCAAACCACTTGGAACTGAAGGTCAGTTTGAGGTTAGTAAAGATCCAATCCATCCCATGCCTCTTGCAAAGGTCTGAGAGTCCTGATCTCTTGACTTCACTGTTGAGGACAGTGTTCTGGGGTACTCAGCATTTTCAAGTACTAGGTTCTACGTGATTGTCTATCCATGCCTGAGACTAGAAGGGTCACTTTTCCTCAGGTTATGTTGCAAATAGAAACTATGTGTCTGAATCATAGAATCAGAGAAAATCAGAGTTGGAAGGGACCTCAGGAGGTCACCTAGTCCAACCCCCTGCTCAAAGCAAGACCATCCCCAACTAGTTAATCCTAGCCAAACCTTTGTCTATCTGGGTCTTAAAAACCTCCAAAGATGGAACTTCCATCACCTCTCTGGGTAAACTGTTTCAGTATTTTACTACTCTCCTAGTGAGCAAATTTTTCCTGATATCTAACCTAAACTTCCCTTGCTGCAACTTGGCACTGTTGCTTTGTTCTGTCATCTACCATCACTGAGAACAGTCTAGCTCCATCCTGTTTTGAACCCCCCTTCAGGTAGTTGAAGGCTGCTATTAAATCTCTACTCAGTCTCCTCTTCTCTAGACTAAATAAGCCCAGTTCCAGCAGTCTTTCCTCCTAAGTCATGTCCCCCAGCCCCCTCACCATTGTTGTCACCCTCTGCTAGACTCTGTCCAATTTGTCCACATCCTTTCTGTAGTGGGGGGCCCAAAATTGGACACAGTACTCCAGATGTGTCCTCACCATTGCTGAATAGAGAGAAATAGTCATTTCCCTTGATCTGCTGGCAACACTCCTACTGATGCAGCCCAGTATGCTCTTAACTTTCGTGGCAACAAGGGCACACTGCTGGTTCATATTCCGCTTATTGTCCACTGTTTGGCTAGTGCTTTTAGAATTTTAATTTTAAATCCATTTGCAAAAAGGTCTTCCCCTGTTGTGAATGGCAAGTCATACACACCAGGTTTTTCAGAGGAACAAAAGGAGAAGAAACCTTGAAACAAACAATAATGTGTGAAACCAGCCAAAACAGTCCCATTGAGCCCTTTGGGAGGAGTGGAGAACAGTGAAAATGGTTCTGACTTGGCTGCCTTTTACTTTTTTGTGCCCATTTTATATTCTAATTCAGAAGGCAAAAAACCCATCAATGTTGAGTGTTTGTGGTGGCTGTGGTTTTCTGCACTGTGGCAGCTGGCTGCGGTGGTAAGGAATGGTCTATATCAGTGGTTCTCAACTTTTTTTGAACCAGGATCCATTTGTAAACACTGATTGCCAGTCCTGACCCAGTAAATAGTTAAGTAGCAAACAGCCCCCTGGCTCTACCCACATTTTTCTCCTTTAAATAATCCATTTTTAAAGTTTGTTCACAACCCTTTCATATATTCTTGTGACCCACTTTTGGGTTGTGACTCATGGGTTGAGAAACACTGGTCTACATGATCCTGAGATAGGAACAGTTGGCCAATTATACGGGTATGTCTATACCAAGTCTCTGGTGCTCCTGGGGGTGACTCTCTTGAGCATGCCCTGCCCACCTGCTTCCAATCGCACGTGCAAAAGCTGGAAATGCGGCAGTAAAGCCACTCCAGAGGCACATCCCTGGTTATTCTCAAGACCTGTCTCCAGTGTGCTTGAAAACAACCATATGGATGACAACATTTCACGACTTCATTCCAGATTTCCTTGTGGGAGTGGGTTGGCATGGCAGAGCATGCATGAGAGAATCCCTCCACGAGAGCATGTGGGATGGAGTCAGTATGAGTCCCAAAAATCCCAGCTTTGTGCTCTGGAGGATACCCTCAAGTTCCTTAAAGCCAGTATGTAAAGTAAGCCTAAGATTAGGAAGTCGTACACTATGCCTGCTACTTAAATAATAATACTTGCCTAGCTTATTAGAGCCAGTTCACTTCTGTTGTAAGGGATTTGAAGCTGTGGAAGATCAGATTCATTAAGGTAGGTGTGCTTGCTTTCGATCCTGTCTGTCTTAGGGGTGTTGAAAATCATGCACGTTTTAATTGGAAAAAATAAATACATGCACATGCCATCTTAAGAATCAGGCTGATACAACCCACTCTCTCTCTGACATACTTTCCCTAACCTGAGATATACCTATGCCTAAAACAGGCCTAATGAAAGTGGAAACTTGATTGACTAGTAATGGTCCCTCTAATTCACCTAACCTCTACAACCACGTGATGAAGGCCTCTTTACAAAATATGACAAGGATTTAAGACATAGCAGGAAATACAACAACAGAATGATCATGTTAAAAGTATGCAGGTTTCTGATATTGTTATATGCTCTTTCATTCATTTTCTGCACACCAGTTGGTGTAAACCTAAAATAACTCCATTAAAATCAGATCTGCTTGACTGTAACAGGTTGTAATCTGGCCTAGACTTCTTCTAACTACAAATAGCACATCCTTAATCCCGCATTAATTAAAGTATATTTATTAACTCTCTAATAGTGTGCAGGGATGATAGCATGCACTTATGATGCCAAAGATAATGCTTCATTTTTTATGGTGTTTATTCCTTAAGGGCCCTCACCTAAAACATGTCTTTCGAGGTACTTTACCTTGAAGGCAACACACTCTGGGAGCAATAGTTGGGATATACTGTGTAGTCCTCTACCTCTGTTTATAGTCAGTGGTCAGCCCTGTCTATATTCTGAGCAGGTTCAATAATGCCAGAACAAGTCCACTTTAGCCCCAGCCTCTGTTTGAACAAGGTAGGAGCAAATCTAAATATCATCAAGAACTACACCTAGTGCATCAGCAGGGGTAAAACTTGGAAACTTGTAATCTGTAGAGTCAAACTAACATATTGACTTATTAAAACATGCATGTAATTGTTCTGAGTCACTGCATCAGCTCCCAAGTCAAGACGTGAATCAGTAACTTGTGAGCCAAGTTTGCTACTTTTGGTTTGACTTGTAGGGGAAGCTGTGAGGAAAGAACTCTTCCCTGATGGAGACTGTGACATATACCTCTCCTGCTAGTTTTACAAAAGTATGAGAACTTGCTACAAAATCAGGAATCGTTCTCTACATTAGGGTGGAGATGGACGTAGATTCTTTAGTTTTCCAGTTGTGAAGCAAAATTTCTTTGACCCATTCAACCCTTCCTTCTGCCTCACAAAGCCCTGCATGTGTCAAACAAACAAATAAAAAATCCCCCTAGATCATTAGCTGCAATGTTTCCAGGTTATAGGACATGTGCAATGTCTTGCATCCATGCTCAACAGTTGTTTTAGGCATAGTATGACATTTGCAATGGTTCTTTGCAACAGTTGGGAGCAATAATTCCTTTTTACAGGGCTGGCGGGGTGAGTGCTGTCTACTGTAGTTGTTCCCAGTATTAGCAGGATATTAGCAGCTGCCTCAGTTCACCCATCCCTGCTACCTACATTCCATTGTTCAGTGCTTTGTGTTTGGAAATTACCCCAAGTTTTCATTCTCTACAGCATTACTGAGCACAACAGGCAGTGCTTTGGAGTCCCAGATCACACTGCAACAGTGGTTGTAAGACATTGTATGTGGATGTAATGGGACAATTCTACCGAAGTATGGACTTGCTAACTCTATAAGGACAAGAGGCTAAAAAATTTAATGCAAAATAAATTACTTTCCTGATTGGTCTGGACCCATTGTAGGTTGAGAACTTGCTTGATAAAGGCAAGCTCTTTGCAATCACCACCATAGCTGGGCACAACAGTGAGTAAAATGTGGGGGAAAGGCAGGGATGTGACAGCAGCTCATAATACTCTGTGTGTGTGGGACAGGCCACCTGGCCAAATCTCTGTAACCTATTGCAATCAAGCTTTGCTCCCTTCCTCCCTAAAGAAGACTATGTTGCAGCTGATGCTTAACAAGTTGGGTGGTGCTAAGGACTTGGGATGGTTTCCTATCTCCTCCTGGGCTGATGAACACGTCAAATCATTCCTGTGCTGTAACCTTGTCCAGTGTTATAATGTATAAAGTTTTGTACATATAAGATTCAGAGCTTTTTAATTTTTAATATTTATTAATTTGTTGGGTTCTTCTTTTTTTAACTCTAACAATGTAAAAAATCCACACAACCCCCCTCTTTTCTGTTGGCTTATTTTTGAGGGTGGGAGGGAAATATATCATGTAAGTACCAAGATCTGTGCGTGGTTATTGTATGCTGGGTGGAGAGGTTGCAGGGGCCCTGGACAGGACCCTTACATAGTTATCTTGTTGTATATTATCCAGTGGAGGAAAATGTGCAGGAAGTGGCTTTCACTCTGAGCTCCAAAAGAATGATAAGGAAAAGAGGGGGGAGGGGAGGAAAGGAATAAAGGGAGAAGTCATATTGTTAGAAGAAATAAAAGTCCAGCTATAAAGATGCATTGCACCTCCTTCTAGCATATAAGACCCTTGCATGGAAGATGCTCTGATCCTGATTCTCCACTGTCTTGTGTCTGTGTAAAGTGTACCCGATGAGTATTCTGATAGTGTTCCTCTGCCTGTATAACATACACATGCTATACAGGCATTGGGGACTAAAGACCCAGGCCCTGGGGTGAGGAGCAGCATGATTAGTACCTTCTTTCTTGTCAAAGGTTGGTTTCTACCTACATCTTTGAGATCAATGCTTCAAAGCATGTGGAGATGTCACGGCTTCAGGGTTTCAGTGAGACATCAAACTGAGAACCAAGCCTCCAACTACATTCGCAAACTACAGTATAAAAAGAAACAGAGCTA
Organism: Alligator sinensis; assembly: GCF_000455745.1. Lineage (NCBI taxonomy): Eukaryota > Metazoa > Chordata > Crocodylia > Alligatoridae > Alligator > Alligator sinensis. Next base: position 164,267 of record NW_005843111.1, on the reverse strand, counting down.
CCAAAAAGCTGGAGCAACAGAGGGATGTAGGGTTCAGTGGAATGTATCATCGAAAGATTAAGCCTTTGTCCATATTGGGGATTATGTTCACCAAACCTTCCTCCTCTCCCATCCCCCAGACTGGGGTATATATGAGAGGCACATTCCATTATTCCTGGCCATAAGGAGACCACACATTGTTTCTTTATTTTAGTTCAGCTAGTAATGTTTGTATGCAGCTGGCAGATTCTTACCAAGACTTACAGCCATTGTGATGGTATTCCTGCTCAATAAATAAGACACCCAAAAAACATGCAAACTGATAAATTAGCAGTCACACTGAAATGGCTGTAATAGTGCCATTTCCCACACCCTAGAAGGATTCAGATTCACTATTGCAATGTTTGTTTTTAACTATGCTTTGCTGTTCTGTGCAGATTCATCCTGTTAACCAAAATATTCATTTAACTAAGCAACACTATTTCTAAAATAGGCACCCCGGTGAGAAAGCCAAGGCAATTGTTCACATGGGTTTTTAGCTACTATTTTGAAGCAGCTAGTAGGGTTTATTCTACTTGTAAAGATGTGGTCACATAATTACCAGGAAATCCCACTATGTAGGTGCCTGGTGACCTGAACTCCACTCTTACACAAATTAGGTAGTCAGTGGAACACCTTGATGGAATTGAAGCATCTCTGGATTTGACTGCAGTACCCCCCTTTTTCTCTCTGCACTGTAATTCCCTGAACTCAGCTGTGGTAGACAGAAAGGGTTGTTTTTCAGCCATTCAATTGACCCAGCTTCAAGAATTTAAAATCTCTCAAAAGGCAGGATAATCCTTTTGAATAACTGTTACGTGATCATGTTTTAACTAAGGTTTGCCAACACTGGGACACTCAGGATACTTAATCTGAATGTACTAAAAATGTGGTTCTAAGGGGATTAGCTGCTGCATGGACACTTATTTGAAACGAGGAAGCCTTCCTAAGACATAATTTACTTTTAAAGAAAATTTAATGAAGTTGAATTAAGACTACTTTCAATTTGAATAAGTGTGTCCACAAAGAGGTTTAATGCAGTTTAATCTATTTGAAAAGTTAATTTGGATAATTTTTCTTAAGTTCTTAAATTTCCTACACAAGCCACTGGACTTCATCTTGGCCAACCAAAAGATTGCTAAAGTGGCTTCAGATGTGTTATTCTACATCCTCCTGTGGGCTTTCCAATTGTATTAAGCCAAATTGAGAGCTAGCGTAAAATGAAAATACCCCTTTCTGCCCATCAAAACAGGGCCTCAGACTGGTGAGGTAAGTGTCTTTGACTATCTGTGATTCTATCAAAATACAGAAAAATAAAACAGTTTAGTCTTTTTAAAGAAACTGTGACTGACAAATCCAGAAACAAAATCAGAGTCTGTGTTTACAAATGATGATAGTGTAAATAATGAGAACAATAACTGGAAACATTGAAACAGGGAAAGTATGGAATGAAAGCTTATATGAAAAAGTATTAAATGTGTTTTACGTGCTGTCCCTTCTACAATGGGACAGTACAGCAAGAGATGATGTTTCACAAGAGGGGGGGCCGGACACCATCATTAATATCAACAGTGGTGAGCTGACAGGCAGGGATATCACTTAGGGTTCCTGAACACATCCCCTACTATTTGATTAGAACATGCCACCTCAGTAATTTAACAGCAGAAACTGCTTTGATGACATTTCCCCACTTTCAGTCAGAACAGACCACGCTGGTAATTGAGGTCCCTTTTGCTTTCCAAGTTGCCCATGTTCACTGCAGAGGCTGGGGGACTACAACAGTTTGTTGCTGGCAGAACTACTCAGCCAAATTCTTGCAAGAAAAGTAGTGGAGGAGACTGTTATAAGTAGAGAGAGGCACAAAGTAAACTGTTGGATATGAGCTGTGCTATCAACTGAAAGCCAAACCCCAGAGATGAATCCTTTCCAAACACTGGGATGTTTGTCATTGGGTTCAGAGTTCTGCACCTCAGCTGTCATGCCTACATGACTGTAGCAGCAACAGAACACCATGGATACCCTTCTCTTTCACCATGCTTTCTGAGAGTTCCTTCTCCTCTTATAGCAGCTTTGTACCAAGGTAGAGTCCATCCTCCTGGAAGCTCAGGGCCATGCTGAAATGGAGAGATGCTGGCGGAGGTGTTTGATAAAATCTGCTTGCGACTGTGGCAGGACATAATTGATAACAGATTTGGGGATCCATCCCTTTGGAAAAAAAAAGTCACCTTTAAATAAGCAAGGTTGAAAATTTCAGTGGCAAGGGGTTGAGCCTCTCTCCATTTCAGGAGTGGCTGTAGTGAATCAATTGCTATGGAAAGCTGGTGTTGGATTTTACAGCCTGATGCCCTCTTTGGACAATACACCTGGTGCAGAAGGACCCTTTTCCTAGATGAAGAACCAGCTTGGTCCCACCTTTGCAGCAGCATCCAGGGCAGCCATACAAACATGGACCAGAGGAGGGAGGGAAAGGGAGCTGGGATCAGACCTCTTCTCCGAGGACTACAGCAAATCTGAAGAACAGAGCTGCAATCTCTCTTCCCTCATCTCCTTCTCCTGTGCCAGTCCAGAGTTGGACCTTCCACAAAGGGCAAACCTCTGGGCCAGCTTATACTGGAGAAAAGTGTGCTATGCCCCTTCCTAGGCCTCCTGAGGGCATAAACAGCCTTGTTATCTACCACTGTTAATGGGATGCCTCAATGAGACACCTGACACCTGAGGTAACTAACTGCCTGGGTATTTGTCATGACAATCCATTCTCCAATTCCCCGAAATCATTGCCTCAATGTCTTCCTCATCTTGCACTTCTCTCTCCCAATAAGTACCATGTAGTACCTTGTATCTTATAAGCTTCACCAATTTTAGGTAAGAGACTTGAACTTACCTTAAGGTCCATGCTCAAGAGCCAGGTGAAGCGGGTCTGCATTGGGTTCTCTTCCAGTGGTTGCAGAACAATGCAGCTGAGTGTGGCCTCAGCCCTGGTGGTTGGAGGGATACCATGGAATTTAGATAATTTCCTGTGAGAGCCTGGACCTTCTGATGGCTACAATAAAGCATCTCTAACCAACTCCAGAGTGGCGCTAGTAAAGCTGGTCACACTGTACTACTCCCTTCCAGCCCCTATGAAACTATGAAATGACCTATGTTCTTCATGACACTTCTTCTCAATCTAGTAAAATACTTTTGGATTAATTAAGTAAAAATTGATTAAAATACATTCATGGAAATCTAAAAACAGTTTGGCTGGCCATTGAATTGAACATGTACCTGCTCTCAACCTTAGCAAGCGTCTCATCTCATTAGTCACATTACCCTAATCCTCCACTGATGTCTGTGTGGACAGAACTCTGCATCTATGCTACAAATGGGACCCTGCATGGGTTCAGGAGGATGCTTGTACAGCTATCATTGCAACATCAGGCCCCTACTTCTATGTGAATTTCATGTTCATGACAAATGAGAGGCTGGATCAATTGTGCAGGTTAGAAAACAGACTCGGCAGGATACATCAGTCCTAATCTGCACCAAACTTCTCTTCCTGTCCTGCCCTTGCTGCCAAGATGCTGAATTCCTGAACTCAGTATCTTCAGGCCTATCTCAAATTAGGCTGCTTTTGTCTTGAGGCCTGGGTCTGTTATGGGCATGAATGAGAACTGGGCTTCTGATTGCCTTGGCAAAATAAGAGGAAAGGCTATTTTTTAACACTGAAACTACCTTGCAATGGTTGGATTTAAACTTTTTAGAAAAGTCATTTGTCTGTCACCCTAAATGTATGTCGCATGTACTTGCATTTTACTGACATTTCATGCCCAAAGCTCTGCAGGGAAGATGCATTTCTTGCATGCTCAGTGTTTTTGCTGAATAGTGGAGGCACACATCCCTTTTACCATTCATTCAGTCTTTACCTGACTCGTTCCTCTTGCAGTGGGATAAGTTCTGAGTAGGCTGCAGTGCCAACCAAATAGACTGCTGTCTCTTTCTTCCAGCAGCGCCGTATGTTGACAAAGTCCCTTTGGCCAACAAGGTTCCCGGGGCTCTGACTTGCAATTTCATGAGTCAACAGGGTATCCTTCCCGATTCTTTGTAGAATCTGGAGCCAGAACAAAATACAAAGAGCTGGAGGGAAACTTGTAAATCAAAAAATGCAAACACCATGCAATCTAGGAGAAAATAGTACCCCTTGAACAATAGCCCAGGGACCCATTAGTTATTTTGTTCTCTTAATGTCACTTCCTGTAGCACATTTCCTGACAGCCACCCATGTATCAGAAACAAATGCTCATTCTATTTGACTATACCTTTCCACAGCTGTGTGATGTCACTCTTGTATACTTTGACCTCTCTGTGATGTAGATGTGGAATGTTCTAATTTTTCCTCCTATTCTTTTCCAAAGTTGCAGAAATCCAAGGCTGTATATAAAATAGTGAAGGCTGGACTTTATTCCCTATTTTTTCCTTCCTTGTCTACACTGAATTGACTGTGTAACTGGGACAGTATTACCCAGTCTCAAACAAGGCAATGTAGGGGTTAACACCATCTTCCTCAGTAAAGGAAAGAGGGCAGCTGCAAACTCCAAATGCAGGCCTGACAGGGTACTTAATTATCCAGCTGTGAATAATTAAGTAATCTTCCCAGCACACTATAGAGGAGGAGGTGCTCCCAGGCATCTGGGTTTGCTGGTATTAGAGGAGTTACATGCTCTAGAGGCTCTGAGAAGTGTTTAGTACCTCAATGATCAAGGAAGAAATGTGATTAGCTAGCACAATGTTAGGCCTTGGGCAGCCAGCTTGGATACATCTATCATGATATCATTTCATTTAAAGGAAGCAAAGGAATGTTTTTAATATCAAATAGCAGTAGTTAAGTGGAAACAAGCTGAAGTGGATAGAGTGTACTGTGCAACTGCAGTGACCTGCTTGGAAGATAGCTAGGAATATGACCTGAGCCATAAGGGGGAAGCTGTGTATAAAGGTTTCCTTTAGTAAACTGAGAAACTCAGGAGATGACAAATTAGAGGGCAAATCAAATAAATCCCAAAGGGTTTATTCTAGACTAAAATGCACTCAAACCCCAGCCCTAGTGCATAGACTTCTGTGCCTTCCACAAAATCCATTCTCAGCGCTTTGCCTCTCACACACATTATGGCATTGCTAGTGCTGTGCTCTCAAGAGAACTGAGCATTCATAGAAAATGTCCCAGGGTATGAATGGTAGTGTTGTGGTCTCTATTAGCCAACTGGTAAATACTGCAGCAGGTTTGACTATTCATCCTCTCTAAATGGAGATTGACCTCCCTGGTCTTTGAGGTCCATCTCAGAAGACTATTACATTTGAGGCTGCTGGAGAAAAGTGGCTGGGTTGTCTGTATTGCAACCTGAAGACAACTTTAAAAGTCTTGGTTGTACAGTCAGAGTCATCCTCCAAGGGGCTGTCAGTACTCTAAAGTGCTTTCCCAGTATGACTGTGAACTTTGGGATTTACACAGCAGAGTCTTTGTGATGCACCTCCTTGTGTACATTGGTTCCCTTAGTTAATTAGCACCCGAATTAGTTGATGGTTGGGCTACTTGATGACCATAAATAAATACTGCCATTATGCTGTCTATATAGGCAACTGACAAGTTGCAGATCATGTCAGCATCTTCCTTCCATATACAAATAATCCTGTTTTCCTTGACAGGATACAAATAAATTAACCGTTTATCACATGCAGCAGGGGATGACCCCCTCATTCTTTGTGAAAGCCATTATTGTTCTCACAAACCCTTCATTAATTTATTTGACCATGATGAATATAGTAATATTAGTTTCCTACATTGAGTAATTATTTAGTTATTCCAGTATCCGATATAAAAAAGTTCTCTTAGCTCATTCTCATGCAAACTTTCCTTTCTATCAGAATTTTATGCCTGGTTAATTGTTCAATGCCTTTTCTGTATTTATTTTCCCACCAGGGCTCTCTCAAAGGTACAGTAGGTGTATACATCAAGCTTCACTTCACTTCAGTTTCTAAGTGGCTTGACTCCACCTTCAGAATTTCTTTAATGGCTTTTCTACCCCGGTGACATCATAATTCTGCAGCACAGAAAAAGCTTAGAAACCAAGCACCACTGAGAAAAGAACTAGACAAGCCATATGACTGTTTAAGGAGGTGTGGTAAACTGCATCTTCTTTCTGTGAGATTATATCCTGACCAGTTGGGGGAATGATGCCTATTGTTAATACACCTGTTTTTAAATTTGTCTGCAGGAGAATTGGATCTTGTCTAGTTTCATATTATTTTTGGCGAGTGGTGTATTTAACCAGAGGCAAATTCTCTTAGTATTCAACAATCAGCATTGCCTGTCTGTGGATTGCTGAGTGAAGCTTTCAGTGGTGCTTTTGTCTCACAAGGCTCTCAGTGGCTCAGAAACGACCTACCTGAGAGAGAGCTGAGCTGAAGCCCTACTGATGTATACCTCAAGGTGCTGGAGCCCACATGGTTTTAGAATACGCTTCCCAGTACCTGGAAATAGTCCAGCCTGATGATCTTTAGGATGTACTGTAAAGCTCATCTTTTTAATCAGGCACTGAAAGTGGATTGGAGGGGCTGGGGAGGAGGCTGCAAGGAATGAGGAAGAAGAGGAGATCTGAGCTGGTGGATTTACCTGGTTTACTGGTGGAGAGTTCTCACTTCAGTTGCATTTAAGTACCAGTTTGGTTGACTTCAAATTGTGGCAAGGACTCCAAGAACATTATTATAAGTATGAGTAAATACACACAGATAGGAGGTTTGGAATTGGCTTTTTGAACAGGTGAATGAGAAGAACCAAGACTGTACAAAGATGGATCCATCTCTCCACTTACCTTGACTTGACTGAGAGTAGGGTTCCACTCAGGCATTTGCTCCAGGCTCTCAAACAGCTCATGGTACAATTGGTCCATTGGAACAGCCAACACCACCTCTATTCGGAAGACTTTGCCAAGCTGTGGGATGACTGTACTCAGCACTGCATCTCCATTTCCCTGGCAAGAAAGACAGCATAATGCTGTGATCCTAATAAAAAGAATGTAGGTAGAGACACTACAAGAAAATAAGAGATCTCAGGACTCAAGTTTGATGTTTAACATGCTCCCCCACCAGATCATTCACAGAAGAGCACCAAATTACTCACTGAGAAGCCTTTTAAATAAATGATGTGGGTCCTTTCTTTAATCACTGTTTGCTTTATAGCTGCAAGTCATTATACCTAAATCATGTCACTGGTATATTTTTTAAATTTCACCACCAGGGATTCATTCAGTCCAGCTACCTTAAACTGTTCTATCAAAGATCTTAATAAATACACACATAAATAACAAAATCAGAACACTTTAGTGATTTGGTGTCTGTTAATTTTCTACCATCAACATTAACTTTCCCTGTATATGATTGCCTGGTCTTTCTCTTCAAAGCCTTTTCATCTCGTCTCCTTATTTAATGAATTTGGGGCATGTACTTAACACATTGTTTCTTGGGAGAGGCATCTGTTTCCTTATGTGTTCAGCGTAACATAGAACAATTTATTTAAACACTCATTATTTACCCACACTTGAGATCCTTCACGCACACCATCTATCCTGACAATCACACCCTCACTTAAGCACAGCTTTTGCCGTATCAAATTTATATATGATCTTTTCCATGCACATACACATGGAAATGCCACAGACATTTTGCTCTCTCTTTCCAGTTGCTCTTTCAGTACTGGACTTCTGGTCTTGAAGGGCTTCTGTGGTGGAAGCATTGCTGAAGATGATCTTAAAAATAGTAACGGGAAGTGACTGAAGCTGATTCCATCTAGCCTGCCCCCTCGCTCAAGGTTTTCTTAATCAGAAAGGTGTTTTGGACTACAGTAGCAAATGTAACAAATGCTAGCACTTTACCTGCTTTGTTTCCATCTGCCAACCATTTTGCTGCTGCAGTATCTCCATTGCTCTGTGCAGGGTAACTTCTCCTTGATTCACATAAGACAGCTCTGTGCTTGAAAACCAGCCAGAGCTGATGCCAGTGCCATCTTCTTGAGTCCCAGCTGCAGGATTAATGACAAAAGAATTATTCATGAATGCTAAAAATCATCCTTATTTTTGTCTATATTCCATTAGGTAGCAGTGATCTGCGGTCTTCATTTGCTTACATATGGGATTACATTATACCCTAAAGATAGAAACGAACCAAAACTGGAATTGCTCAGCTCTAGTTCAGCTTGATAAGGTAGATCAGAATCGGATACTGTCTGTGACACTTTTCACACATTGAGGAAATCTGTGTTTGAATATCTTTGGTTGTAGCCATCTGCAGTTTAATGTACTGATAATCATCCTGTTGCCAGCTTAGGTTTTTAGGTCAGTTCTGATGTTATTAGAAGGCTGTAAGTCATGGTCATGACACCACAGCTGTAGAATAAGACATTTTTAAAGACTGTTAAAAAAAGGTTTTGTCACCTTTTTAACAATAGCATCGACAACATCCAAATAAATGGACATCAACAATATGCTGAATGACTTAGTCACCTCAGCATCATCCCATTGCTCCACAGTGAAATTGAAGTTTGTGGAAATAAAATTGCTCAGTACAGAAAACAAAACAAAAACACTTTAAGTCAAAGCAAATGCTCCTTTTTACAGCAGCTTTGATTGGATAAAATGTCTCGAAAGGGGAGTGTTGACATACAGGATGCTGCATCTACATCTGTTTCCACCATGTTGAAAAATGCTTCCAAGTATGATATATAAACACAGTTTCAGTGGACACAGCTGTGTTAGGCAGTGTGGATGAGGTTACATTTGATAAAAGTAGCTAAACCCACCCCCAGTGCTTAGTTAGTTATGTGTCAAATGACTGAAAAGTATTCTTGAAAGCAATGTTTAATATGGCCTCCCAACAGCAATAAGGTAGAAACATAATGTAGTTATATAGATGCTTTTTATCGGCTTTACATATATACACCATATTTCACATCAAGCAAGGGCTCTAAAGAACAAGGAAAACAGAGTCCTTCTTCAAATCACTGGGTAATTTATTTGTGCCAAGAGGTACCATGTACATAACAAAGCACTATAAAATGGACTTTACTTAAAGGCTTTGGACTTCATTTCTGATAGGTTTATTTGGTCTGCCCTTCAAAAGATCTCAGGATCATGGTTACTACAAAAATTTGTGGCTGATGGCCAATATTGAGACTGCTATAAATTATCAAGACTTGCAATGTGGAGTGACCCCTGGGAATAGGAATGATCCCATAGAAGTGATAAACAGAACCCTTACCAGTATCTTTCCACATTAACCTCTGAACATAGCCGGGAAGTTTAGAAGGAAGACAGTGAGATCCTTTTAACATCATTCCTTGCAGGTCATGCCCGATAGCTGCCATAGCTGTTCTTTTCAGGCCTACAAAAGACAAACAGCAACACACTCTGAAAGCTATTAAATGCATCACATTCAGCAGG
>NW_005843111.1:100273-154758 GCF_000455745.1 Alligator sinensis | reverse complement strand
AGCAGGAAGGCACATTGGCTTGGTGACTGATGCAGAGTTCGGCGAGTGAAGACAACACTGATCAGCGGCATTTGCTAACTGACTGATGGACTGATCTTGGGCAATTAATTTGTTTGCCTTATGCCTTAGTGCTTTGAGAAAAATGAATATTGATTCACGCATGAACACCATGGGTGTGATTTGTTATTTTGTTCCAGCCATGGGAGAGTAGCAGGTACTAGTCTGAAAGGGGCAGAAGTTGGTGAACTTCCAGTTACCAAGGTGGTTGAAATGGTGTCAATGTTTCTCAGTGAAGAGAGATGTAAATCTTTGACCAAAAAATAATAATAAAAAAAAATCCTGTTTTGCGACCAGCTTCATCTATTTCTCTTGGGAAAATACTGAGTATCAGATGTTGTGACATTTTTAAATGAAAATGTCCCCACATTTGCAGTTGGCCCATGTGGTACTTCTCTGAGTAATGTGCAGTCAAATATGGGACAAAGGCTCAAAGACTACAAAACAATTATTTAGCATCTTAATACAATACTGTGGGATTTCTTCTTTGAGGTAAAAGGTTATTTCTATAATCTCAACTCTTCAGGCTACTTTATCTCTGTTTACAAATAACTTTCAACAGTAAAAGTGAGGAGAACATGCAGGAATTTGAGAGTGTCATCCTACAAAGTATGGGAATTTCTCTGACAATATTTTTAATGACAAGAAACTGCCAGTAACTTGCACATGTAGATCAGATTGATAGGTTCATATGATTTAAGGCTAGACGAGACTATTATAATGATCTACTCTGACCTCTGACATAGCAGATAACTTCTTCTAATAATTCTTGCATCAAGCCCATAATTTCTATTTGAACCTAACACATCTTTCAGAAAGACATCCAGTCATGATTCAAAGTGATAGAGAATCCACCATAGTTTTTATCATTCCAGGTTATCTACTGATACACAGACACAGGCTTTCAGCTCTCCTCCTGATAATTGACTGGAAAGGCAATGTCTTTCTCTACATGTCTGACTTAAGTGCAGGTGGATTCCCTAGGACTATTGCAGGAAAGTCCTAAATTGGTCTTTCTTGTCCACTGCAATCCCTTTCCACTGACAAAAAAAATTACATTTTTCTAAATAAAATGTATTATTCCATAGGTGTCAAGAATTATACAGAAATATATTCAGTGGGTAATGGAAAGGAATTTGACTTTTTCAGTATATCTGAAATTTACTTCTCTTTGATATAAAGTAATGAAAGCTGCAGTATATAATATTTATCACATTAAATAGTATCTATCTTCAGTTATTGCATCATATTTCACTGAGCTTCCACACTTCACTACAGTACTGCCTTGCTGTCTTGTTCTTCACCTAACCTATTAATCACTGTCTATTAACCTAGTAAATTTTCCCTCAAAATACATCCTCTTCTGGTATACTGCTGTAACATGTTGCACTTCAAAGTGGAGCAGTAGCTCTACAGAGCAGTGCAACATGTTACCTTGCACTAAGGAAAATCAAAATCCTGGACATCCTGGTGTACTGTCCCTTGCAGCAGTTGTTAGACTTGAAAAGATTTGATTTCTGTTGATGAATTTCAGCAGATGCTGATATTTATTTTCCAACACTTTTGAGTTAAATTTTTTGTACCAGAAGATATTTCTTACTTCCCCAGCAAAAGACTACCCTGTAGAAGTCATGATTCAGAACAGATTCAGGAATGAAAGGTTCCTCAGCTGATCTAAATGGTATTGACTAGGAATTTGATTCCATATGGTTTTCAACTTTCTCTCAGTATACGTATCCATGTTTTATGATCTAATTTTTATGTCAGATTTTGTGTAGAGGGAAAGATCAATTACTAACATCTGCAGATTAAAATTTAATCCTTCCTAAGTATGAAATAGCAAAAGAAGAATACGCAGGCTACAGACTTGTCAGCATGTTTATAAATATATGACTCTGGCATGTATGATATATACCCACTGTCTACACAGTGATGACTGCTGACATTTTCTACAAGGCTGAGATGGTCCAGTCTGCTTGACACAAATTATTGTGGTGGCCTTGTTCAATCATTCAGAAAAGGACAATAGTTATTCCCTGGTTGACACTTTAAAAGAAGGTATCTTTTACTGTATATTGTATGCTCTGTTTAATAGAAAAAGATGAGTTCTGCTTACCAGTTATCCTTCGAAGGTGATCATGTGAGATCCCACAGCACAGTTTGAATGTTGCAGGCAGCATGGTCTGGAGATGTCAGTTGCCTCCTGTGTTCAGTGCAAAAGCTGACTGTGGCACTAGTTCATGCCTTTATAGCATTAGTGAAGGACAACACCTGATGATATGGACCATGCTTTCTGATAGCAGCTGGGAATGAAGGATATCCAAGGACAAAGCAAACAAAGGGAGGGGAGAAGCAGAGGGAGGAACTCCTTATCCACATAAGTGAAAATTTGCTGCTTTTACACATTTCTTTTTTGAGATTTAATAATAATTAACCCTCACCCTTAGTTTGGATGGTTACTGTATTCCAAGATGACATCAATCAGGTACAGATATATTTTTAAAAACTCCTGACACTTTGTTGGTCTCTGTGAACAAACTACAACATACTGTGGCCTCTGCCATTCTGAAGTGAGACATTGCATTAAAGTCAGCCTGAATGATACCCATGTGCCATGTCAGCTGCTTGTAAACATCTTATTGATTTTTACTTTCTAAGGCACTTGGCCCTTCACCCCCCTCTACCTGAAGAATCTGATGCTTCTCCTCTGCTTATTGCTGTACTGGCTAACTTCATGTAGGAATTGTAAGCCCTGTTTCACTGTGGCCATACAGGCTTTGGTGAATATGTGCACAGAATGAAATGGTTTTGTTTTTAAAAGACACATGAATTTAATCCCAGGCCTATTAACTGCTGTAGTGTAGACTGGATGCGTATTGATACCCTCCTGAAAATGGGAAATGATGCCTCCCCTGTCAGGTGTTGCTCATATGCTAGTCACTAAACACTGGATCGCCTCTAAACAGTGGTTTCTCTAGGATGGTACCTGTTCTCTGACATCTGTCTGTAGTAGAACCTGTGATGTTGCAGTTGTAACCAGTCATGTTGTCATTACTTACATTACATCTGTAGAGTAGTTTAATTTGCTAAGGAATCAGCCATCTGGCATGTCTGAGTAAATGGAGGGTCATGCAGCCTTTTTGGCCATGGCAAGAGAACACCAGATATAATTCGATTGTTAGGAAGATTAATAATTGACTATGTATATTTTGGCTTCTACAGAGACCAATCCAGTGAGCAGCTTTTGTAACTCCTGGCTACAGTTTCTGTGTCTTGGTGAGTCATGGGCTGCCTCTGTCTTCTTGCTTGCTATAGTTAACTGTTTCCTGTCCCCTACCCCTTTCCTACCAGGATGCGTGGTACCATTATGATGAGGACAGTAAAATAAGCATTTATTATATGTTTCCAGGGGCTTTCCCATATAAGGTCTGATTCTGGTTAAAAGAGATAGTTAAGTGAGGTGGTTCATGAGCTCCTTTAGTACCAGGAAAGTATAAAACATTGGAGGAAATTCAGAGGCATGAATAAAAAAGATTAAGGGACTGGAGAGTTTATAAGAGAATCTAATTTTAAAGAGAGAGGTTGGATTAATCAGTGCATGTATATTGAGGGCAAAATGTCTCTTTGATCTTTGTTTTCTTACAAGCACTGCTCTGCTTGTATTTCTGAAAGGGGCATGTGTGTGCCGTTCAAAAATCAGTCAGCATCAAAGAGCTCTGCTCCATCATCCAGCGTCTGAGTACTAATTGCTCAGCCTTGCATTACACGATCCTCTGTACAACACAACACCATGTCAGCGTCTGACTTGAAGGTAGCTTTCATTGGCTTTTTGACTATGGAAAAATACTAAAGCAAATTCTTCTGTTGCAAAGAACTTAGAAAGGCCACAGCAGATCGCAGTGTTTTTCACACTATGGATTCCTATTTGAAATCTCAGGTTTATCTTGTGAATCATGTGCTCTTTCTCAGACAAATATAACAATAACATTTACAAGCCACTTGAACAAAACACAGAATTTCAAAAGCTTTAGCTGTTAACAAGGATAACTGGCAATGTTCAGTTAGTCTTGGAGGTGCCCCACTCTTTCATGTGAACCTGCAGGATTTCTTGAGACATCAGCATCAGCACCGTCAGGCTCTGGTTAATCTATGAGTTCTGGGTGGGCCACATCCAGGGACCTGGCACTCTGCCTTTCATGTGGTTGTTACATTTTTGAGATCTTCTTGGCTGACTGTGCTGTAGAATGTCCTTCCTTCTGAGCTTCAGAAAGGGTGTTAGTACCTGTTTATCCACAGTATGCATGTCTGTGGTGCAATGGCGTTGCATAGGGGGTACACGGGGGTGCATGTGCACCCCTGAGAGCGCTGGTGCACCCCCCGACAGCCAGTGCTCCCTGGTTAGGCAATGGGTGGCGGGGGAGGCAGGAAGGAGGGCTCATGCTTCCAGGTCGGCGTGATCGACCATGAGGGAACCCCCCTTCCCCCAGTCGCTGACTGGCTGCTGGCGGGGGCATACGCCCCCCCTGACTCAGGAGGCACCGGTTGCCCATGCTGTGGTGACAAGTTTGTATGATCACAGGCTGCTTCACCATGTATAATATTGCTTTCATGAAGTATCAGCAGCACTGAGGATCCCAATCCATAATGAGATTTTTGTTTTGCCTTAGGGTTGGAGTGTTGCTGTAGTCAGGATGGTTGAGGCAATGTACATGAGGCAAGGATTTTTGGGGGAATTATCTTGTCTGTTTCTTTATACATCTGCAAATCCCCAGGGACACTGATGTGGGTTTTAAACTGTTCTTGTTTTTCAGTCTCTTGAATAAAATGTGGGCAAGTGACAACCCAGTCTTTAGTGCTGTTCTGTAATTTAACACTGCTAAATCTGGATGAGCCTAATCCTGCAGTCTTTCTTCTTAGGAACTATTTTGACCCTGCTTTCTGTTAACCCATTGGATTGGAAGTACTGGGGCCACCAGTTATATGTCAAAACTCATATGTCACTGGAATTTGTTTAGATTTTTGCCCACTGAACTGTGAGCTATAGTCAGACATTGCTTCTGTCTGGCAAAAGCCAGGTTTGATATGCCTTTTAACCTGTTTAGCTGTCGTATCTTTTAGCAAGTTTGTTTCAGGGACGACAGAATAATAGTCTAGGACAAGTAAGTGTATTTTTGGTTTTTATTTAGCTTTTCCAGCCTATGTAAAGAAACCCCTTCCTGCTGTTTTCCAGGAGGCTAATATTCCTGTTCTGCCAATGTGAACTTTTTGATATATGCAGCATATCTCATCTGCTTCATTTTCCCCTGTAGTGCAGCACTAAAATTTCTACATCACAGTTTCATAGTTAGTCTCACCTGCCTAAGGTAAGAGGAAACTATGTTAAGTTTTGGGGTTGTGTCAGGGTTGATTGAGAGTAGGTTCAAGCTTGATATCAGGAGGCATTACCATATGGTTAGGGCTGCCAACTCTGGAATGGGCTTCCAAGGGAGGTGGTGCTCTCTCTTACCTTGGGGGTCTTCAAGGGGAAGTTGGATAGATATCTGGCTGGGGTATTATGATCCCAGCACTCATTCCTGCCCAGGGCAGGGGGTCGGACTTGATGATCTGTTCAGGTCCCTTTCGACCCTAGAAACTATGAAACTATGACTGTGTAGTTTTTCTAAGAGGTTAAGCAATGGATATATATAGGATGGTTTGGGTAGGGATGATCCTGCTTCAGGCAGGGGGCTGGAGTAGATGACTTATGGAGTTCCCTTCCAGCCCTATGTCTCTATGATTCTATGAAAATGTCAAATGCTTCAGAGTGAGCTGTTTGCAGTAATAAGGCTACCTTCTGACTGTCTTCCTTCTTGCTGGCAACTGTTGCTTACAGGTACAGAGTGAAATACCATGTAAACACTTGTGCCCTCCATATTTTCAGAGTTGCAAATCTGTCTTGGAGTTAACTACTCCATTCTTCCATTCAAACAATTTACTGTGATCATTTTAGTCATAGTGATATGTGGTGATCAGAAATTACTGAGGGTCAAGGAGTTGGGCAGAAGTCTCTTATATTCAGTATCTGAATTGCAACTGATCAGTGTTGCATAATATAAGCCTTTATATAATACAGCATAAGTGTCTACATAATATAACAACCAGTTCCAGCTGGCTCTTGCAAGAGCCTTTTAAAGTTATAGTTCCCCACAGGATTTCTCTGGGGTGCCATAAAGGATGGAAATGAGTCACATGGATGTATGCCAAGTTCAGCTGCCAGGCCATTTCTAATGTAATATTAGAAAATGAGGGCCTTGGTTATAACCCTGCTGTTGCTTCATCTGCTCTCCAAAGTACTTGAGTGCCACTTCAAAGCCAAGAATACAAAATAATTAAAGAAAGAAGAATGACTACATGAAATGGTTATAAGTAAAACTTATGGTTCATCCAAACAACTGAGCATCTAAGTCCCAAGAGGGCTCAAGAGGTTTAAAAGGCTCTGTGAAGAGAACTTCTGATCTTTTCAGACGTCACAGTTTTCATCATTGATTTATTTTCTCCTTCACTGATATTTATAACACTTGTGGGGACTTGAAATAAGAGTGTCTCCCCTCCACTGTACCTTCCCCAGGCCTGTTTGGGGTGTAAGTGTAGTTGGTGTGGTTCAGCATGAGTTCTTGGCTCTGCAGGCTCTAGTTTGTTACTGATGGATTGCACTGGTTTGCTTTATATGGTGTTATTAGTTGCACCTACCCAAGCTCACTGCCACCTGCCACCCCACTTAGTCCTTAGGATACTGTATACTGAAGTCAGACTTCTGGCAGTTCTTCACAGGACTGGGGTTCTTATTTCCAAACTTTTTGAACCCAGGATCCTAGGCAGGTGCCCTTTAATCCTGAGTTTATTTTTACCCTCTCTCCAAGAACCAGTTGTAGTCCTAGTCCACTAATTACAGTTGATTCTGGCATAGCTTGAATGAAACAATGGCTTAGGGAACAAAGAATAGGGATAAAACCAAAGTAATCCATATGTAAGGAAGAGATTTTCTGTTTAGTCTAAGATGTGGCAAACAGTCTTTCTAGACAGGGTAAAACCTTAATTACACTGTGTCTAGTCATAGAAGAACCTCACTGGTGTATTTGGACAGTTCTTTCTGTCAGTGAAAAGTTCTTCCATTGTCCTTCCCATGTTTGTTATTCATTTACTCTGGGTTTCTCTCCCTTTGAACATTAGTTGTGAAAAAAGCCCGTTACTGTTTTCGATGTGATGGATGAGATCCAGGACCAGCTGAAATCAATGGGAGTTTTGCCATTGATTTTAGCAGGGCAATCCAAGGTCTTCTATTGTACTAGTACACAGCCTGGCATTTCTTGGAGTGAGCTTATTGTTCTTTCTTCTTTTTGGGCTGGTGTTCCATGGTCTCAATCTTCAAAGCAGCCTCTTGAAAAAGCCTTGAAGTTGCTTTCCAGTTACCTTATGTTAATTTTTACAAATCCTTAGAACCTGAATAGATCTTTTGGCAGGGACACCTAAATGTATTGGTGAAAACTTTATTCACTACATATCTGAAGTTGCCCTTGTTGCAGTAATTTCTCTTTGCTGCTGATAGCTCTTATTTTTGTTGTTGTTGTTGTTTAAAACCCCCCAAAAGGAAATGCTTTTTTCTACTGTCAAAACTCTCTCCCCTACCCCACCCACCCAACCCCCATTCAAATATATAATTCTCTAGATTCTCTCAGGCCTCAGCCACCTAGAAGATAATATAATGCCAGCACTCTGGGTCACAGCTTCCTCCTAGCACAAGCAATTTCCCCCATGTGACACTGCATTCCCTTATTCATGTTTTTGTCACTCTTGTGCCTGCTTTTCTGTGGTCATATCCTCCCTGCAGGAAGCAGAAACACACTCAGATAACTTTTTATCACCAGTCTTGATGGATGTTATCCATCCGTTGTCTTGAATTCTGTACAAGGTGACCCTGAAACATTGTGTCTTCCTACTAGGTCCAGAAACTGTACTGCCACAAGGAGATCTGAACTGGACTTCTGAACTTTATTTTCCTGTTTTTCTGTGCTGGAAATGGCTGGAGCTATGCACAAACCCTGCTTAGATGATGGAAAGAGATGGTAGGGAGCATTTTCAATGCACATCCAAGAAACCCCCCTCTGGGTAGCTAAGGATTAAGCTGTAGTTTTCCACCAGCCCTGCGAAAAGGAGTTGGAATCAGTTTGGGCCATGGCTCATCCTTTGATCTCACTAGAAGCAATATGAAGAAGACCTATCCCTGACCCAAGTTATTGTCCTTTGGTACTGGGTCAGGTGTGCTGTGCTGACTGCCGCAGAAGCAGAATCATCTCTATACCTTCTTAGCTTGCTCACCCATTCTGTATGGACAGGGTATGCCTCTTCTCCTTGCCCTCTAATATGTAATGTGTGTAGCCCATGTCAGGGAGAAAGGGAGCACCTTTTCTCCCTTACTCGATAGATAGAGTGTATAATGTGTGCGATATTTATGAACTAAGGAAGCAGCACTATGATTTTCTTCCTCAGGCCCTTTCTAACTTGAGAGTGTGGCACTGACTTATAGATGAGGAATATGAGGGATAGGACTGAAGGGGGAAGGATATCTGCCCGCCCCACCTGGCTTTGCTCTTCAGACTGGCACAGTTTTTCAGGGAACCAATAAGTATCTCTGGCCCCTCTGCTGCCATCTGTAGTGCTGTCAGCCACCATGTTGTTACATGCTGTTCCTGGGAGCACTTTGTCAACCTGGCACAGCCTCTAGCCAACAGCCACTGTATGAATCCTCATCGCTTTCAAAAACAGACTCTTCCTTAAGGAAGAATGATGTAAATAACTGGCCTGTGCATTTAGCTTACCTTGACAGACAAGGAAGATGGTCCAGTGGCTAGAAGGCTAGTGTCTCAGGAAATTCATGTTCAGTCCTCTATTCGGCCACAGATTTTCTGTGTGACCTTGGCCCCTCTGCACCACAGTTCCCCATTTGTAAAATGGCAGTGATAGACCACAGGTGTTGTGGGAATGAATACACTGAAGAAGAGGAGGCATGCAGATCCTATACTATTAGGGGCCAAGTGAGTACCTTCTATAGATGTCTTTGTGTTACCTACAATGTTTAGAAACACAACTGATTTTAGATGTAGGCGACAGGCAGCTGGCCCAAACTGCATCTCAGCCACACAGAAATGTTTTCTGAAAATGCTTATATACACTAAGCTATTGCCAAGGAAATCAGACACGTGTCCTAATCAGTTCTTTAATGCAATGGATGCTGAAGACAAAGAACATGATAACTCTGGAAATTCTTTGCAAAATCACTACAAAGGGAAAGGGCTGCAAAGGGAACTTGACTAGAAAGCGTTGTTCCCTTCGGTGCCAAGGTGCTTGGATCAGGTTATGTCATGAGTGGATTCAGGGTTTCACCTAGGGAGGTGTGGGAGCAGTGCTCTGCACTGCAGGGGAGGGCTGCAGCCCAGCTTCCAGGCTTCCCCCCACCCACACCAGGGCGGGCCACAGGAGCAACAGTGGGGGACTTTAAGTCCCTCAAATAGGTAAGAATTTTCCCTCTCCCTCCTTCTCCTCCATGCTCAGCAACAAGTTTCCTCCTCTCCCATTCCTCCCAACCCACCACCACTGCTGTCTGTCCCCAGCTGACCTGGGAGGGTAGGGAGGAGGAAGATCCGAGAGTTGCCCCTGCCCTCCTGCAGTCAGGCTGCATATGGAGCCAGGCTTAGCCAGATGCAGCAGTCGCAGCAGGTGGGTTCCCTCCCCAATGCCTGCTCTCAGGATGGCAGGGAACATGGGGTGGGGGTGAGGGGGGACGGGACAGAGTAGTGAAGAGGGACCTGCCTGATGCTGCTGTTGTCCCTGGCTGAGCCTGGCTCCATGTATCGCTCAGCTAGAGCAGGCAAGAGTGGTCTGGGAGCACCTTCTCAGCCCCTGTCCCCAGAGCAGCTGGAGATAGCAGCAGCGGTGGGTGGAGGAGGGATGGGAGGGGAGGTGCTGCTGAGCATGGAGAGGAGAGGAGAGGGAAGGGGGATTCTTACTTACTTGAGGGACTTAAAGTAAAAAAAAAAATGTCTGCCTGCTTGTCCCACACAGGGATGACTGAAGGAGGAGGAGTGGAGTGCATCCACACCACTGCACCCCCTCCTGGATCCATCATTGCGGAGCATACCTTTTCCTCTGGTGATGCATCTTGGCTCACAAATAGACACTGATAGTTGTCAGTCTTACACTGGAAGCTGCAACTCACCAGGAGAAGGCTGTAAATACGGTGCAGCCTTTGCTAAAGACAGTGGCCCAGATGTCACTGAAGCCACTGGAGATTCATTACTCCATGGACGAATTTCAATGAGCTTTAGTTCAAAGTGCCCAGCTGCCATTTTTCAGTGCAAGAACACTGATACACATGATGCTCAGACGCATTTAATTTGCACAGTTCACTAATTAAAGTGCCCCCCTGCCTCCTGAAGCAAATCTATAAATGCTCTGGATGGTTAAATCACTGCACATTATGTTCAAATGTACTTTATATAAATACATTCCATCTTTCAGGGCTTCTGTTCCCATTTTCTGGACCTGCTTCTCATTGACACCACCTGCCATTGCACCACTCTGGCAATTTTGTATCCTCATAGGCAGCATAAGTTATGTTTATGCTCACTTGAAACCCTTTTTCAGTGCCACAGTGAGGAAGTGAAGCAATGAATTGGCAATGAAGAACAGGAAGTGCTGCATCCCCTCAGCTACTTCATCATTGTGGGAAGAAAGGGTGCAAGTGTTCTTGTGTGAATAGCGTTTTGTAACACCTAACTCCGTGTGTGTGTGTGTGTGTGTGTGTGTGTGTGTGTGTGTGGTCTGTCCTTGATTATTCCTCTTAGAAATCCATGTTTCCCTGGCAGGGGTGTAGGTTGTAGCCGTGTTGGTCTAAGGACATAGGCAGACAAGGTTCCTTGGGTGAATTTGAGATCTTTTATTAGACCAACCCAAATAGTTGGAAAATAGTTATTAAGCAAGCTTTCGAGTTCAAAAACATGACGAAGGGTTTTTGAACTCGAAAGTTTGCTTAATAACTATTCTCCAACTATTTGGGTTGGTCTAATAAAAGATATCAAATTCACCCAAGGAACCTTGTCTGCCTGTTTCCCTGACATACACTTACATAGCCACTGGAGGTCACTGCTGATCTACAGTTACAGCATAAGAAGTCACTCTCAGTGATGCTTGAAAAGATCACTACCCAGTGTCTGTTTCCTTTGGAAGATGCAATGCAAGGTTTTAAACAATCCTCTGGAGGGTGTTATGTGGTCAGCTTTTTATTTAATTTGACCCCTCAAAATCCCAGTTAGACGTGTGACTTTTAGCACATTGCACCAGGTGTAGGGATGGGATTCTGCACACTTGAAACTTTCCCTAATTTTCATGTGCTAAATGTTTTTTTATGAGATGACCTTTCACTGAAAGGATGGGACCATCAGTTCTAATTGTGCAGATCAATTTAGTGCAAGTAATTTCTCAACCTGGGGAAGGAACATTTGCTCATGAAATATCTAAGGTCTCCTGAGGAAAGACAATTGCCAAATGTTAAGTGCAGAAGTGCGTGAATAGCATATCAAGATGCAAAGCTAGAATCCTTGCAGCTGACTCTTATTCTCAACCTCAACAAGTTGGCAATTAAGTTACCTATTAGAGATGGATGAATTTAATGGGAAGTTGGATGTGGATTCCTTTTAGTTTTTTCCATTTTGTGCATAACCGATGCCACCAGGTTTTAATTAAAACCTGTTTACATGTTAAAGTCATTTCAACCATTTGCACTGGAAACACAGAAGGTAGCTAGCATTTTCATGTGACAGAAGCATGCATAACTTAATGATTTCAGATTGAAACTTCTAAGATCTTTATCACAAACTCTAGGGTTTTCTTTAGGAATTTCCATATTTTTGTGGCAGGTTAGCAGTCCTGTTGTTTCTCCTGTCCATGATGAAAGGTTAATGTGATGAGAAAAGTGGAGCACAGATACTTTACTGGAATGCAACCTGCCGCCAGCTAATTGTTTGCTGGTGTGTATGGAATAATTAATGGGCGTACCAGCATGAATTGTAGTCCTTCTTTGCAAACAAAAAGCATGAGCAGACTGTACTGCATGCAAGGAGATCTGTTTATGGCACTACTTCTTGTACATTTTATTTTGCTTGGCCAGTATTCAGGCCACTTGCCACTCTGAAAAAATAACATAGTGTCTGAAGATGTTTCACTTGTATTCAATAAATAGAACACAGAAAAAAGTAGGACACTGAAGAGTGAGAGCTGCCCTTTACATGGATTTCTCTTAGAGAAGATAAGTTACATGAATTATATGAATTACATGAGTTTAGGACAGAAGGTCCCAGGACTAGGTCCTGGATCTATATAACATGTTGTCACAGGACAAACTGGCCTCTTAATGGGGTCTGGGACTAGACCTGACCTGTAATGTGTATACTGACAATTTTAGAGAAAAGGCCACCTGATCTATTAAGTCACTGCCTTTTTCTCTTTTTCTCCAGTGCCCATCCAGACCTGAAAATTCTGGCAGGGACCTTGCCATTTTGGGTGCCTGTAGATGTGTGGGGATGCTGCTTTGACACGCTGTAATTACAGTGCGTCAGAGCAGATTTGATTAATTGAGTCTGCTGGAGCATGGTAATTAGTGTGTTCCAGCAGTCTTTATGCCTTATGTATTCAGCGTCCTCATTCTTCAAAATGGCACCAGAGGCACTTTTAACTAAAGCTAATGGAATGAGTTTTAGTTAAAGTGCCCACGTTGCCATTTTGAAATGTGGGACAGTGAATACAAGAGATGAGGTAGGTGATTATTTAGATTGGCTCTCAGAGCTGCTCTAATTAAAACTCCCTCCCCACTCCCCTTCACCTCCAGAGCACTATTTTAGTGCCCTCAGTAGTTAGCTTAGCCATGATGTCCACTGGGAAGCCAAGGGGTGACTCTCAGTAGTTAGCCTAGCCGTGATGTCCACCCCTTGGTTCCCAGTGGACAATACACCGATGGGTGCATACACATATACTAACTTTCTGGCAGTTAAGATGACTTAACTTTTTAAAGTCAGCTTAACTATCAGAGCATACGCACCTCTGATGTGTATTATCTTAAGTTGCATTAGTTAAGTCGACTTATCTCACAAGATGGCTGCCACCATGTATGCTCCAACATGGCTTAAGCCGACTTAGTTAAGTCATCTTATTTTAAATCACCTTTAGTATGTGTGTACATACTCTCTGTGACCAGAGAGAGTCATCTTGAAACTGCTATAGCTGTGTGTCTCTAGATGAGGACTTGACCTGACGTAGTGGCTTGTTTAGGCTAGAAGCAAGAGAAAATAGCAGAGATCTCGAAATGCTGCTGAGGACAATGGGAATAGGCAGGATCTGGATGTCCTCTATCCTGATCACTTCTGGTCTAAAAATCATCAGTAACAACATGAACACAGGGATTTTTCTTAAGGTTTCAGCTGTGTACCGTCACAGCACTGCTGGTGACAATCACTGTCTGCCATACTCCAGTGAACAGTGATTACTCTTAACTATGCGCCAGTTGACTTTGAAAGTACACACTTTGACTACAGCTTTTGCAATTTGCAAGGTAGGTTCTTAAGCATGTAGTTCAGAGGATACAAAATATACTTTTAAATAGAAATTAAGCTGCAACCTTAACTATGAGAGAACCAACTGCTCTGTAATAGGTAATGCTGCAGATATAGAGGAAACTGCATGTAGTTGTATAGTTCAGAACTGGTAACCAGTGTTCAACCACTCATCTTATCTGAGCCCCTATGCATATTTCTGTGAAAACAAGAATATGGTGCTAAAGATTGGATTTCCTAGCAGGGACTAGGCAATACAGTATTCTATGTGGGTGGCAAATGTCGATGGAAATCCTGAGAGCACATGGGAAGTTAAAATGAATCCTGCAGGGAAAAAAAAGACGTTTGTCAACCAAGCTAAAAATTCAAGTAAGCCTCATACTATACTTGCCAACACATTTATGGGATGAACTGCAGGCAAAGTTCAGAGCCGGACTATGCCAGTTGCTGGAACTGAAAGCTAAACTACTAATGGGATCAACAAAATGGTACATGCTGTTGGCTACACAGTGCTTTAATACTTATAGAGCCTCAGTCAGCCAGTACCATAAAAGCAGGATAAAGCTAACAGGAATGGGAAATGAGATGCAGTGTGGCATGGAAGAAGTAAAAGGTTGAAGTGGTAATTGGGGAAAAGGAAATGGGAAAGAAAGCTTGGAAGAGAAGAATCATGACAGAAGGCACTAAAGCAGATGATTATGAGAGAACAGGAGCTCCACAGAACAACATTAAAGGCTGAAAAGCAAATAAGTGAGTAGTGAGAAAGGTTTTATTGATGAATAGTTTTAAAATCCCCACTCCCCCATCTTGCCAGCTATCTGAAGCCCAAAATAAAGAAATATAACCAGGTCTATGTTCCTTCCTTCCAGAGTCACAAGGTAGTTCTGCCGTTTCAGCCAGAGACGAGGGTCTGTTGTAATGGCTGTACCTGTCCTTGGGCCTCCTCAGGGTAAAATTACGCAGTGATCTGCAGAACCTTGAACTGCTCAACAGATGCAAGGAAGTGCAAGATATTACCAACAGCTTGCCTGATATCTCAGATGTTCACAAGATTGAGATAAACTGGGGTCTTTAGGTCTGTGGCAACCCTCATCTCCCAGGGCTTAGTTCTAAAGAGGCCAAGCTAAACAGAGTGGAACCCCTCCAGAGTTTTGCAACGTTGTGGGATGTTAGCTCCAGCCCCCTGGATCTCCTTAGAGCAAAGCAAGCTCCTTGTAGAACCTGAACAGTGTTGAATACAGCAGGCTTTAATGATGCTTTAGGCTTTAATGATGCTTTTCTCAGGGCAAGTCTTGAAAAAAATTATAAAGTCAAATAGAGAAAAAAAAAAAAGTAAAAATATATTACATTTATTCAGTAAACAAACCAAATGGTGTGCATGGATATAGCCAAAGCTGAAAAGGCAGCAAAACAAAAAACGTAAGTTTTTAAATAAACATTATAGCAAGAACCAAAATTCACAATTTTTGCAGTGTTCTTAATTTTCACAAAGAAAATTTTTTTAAAGAAAAATCAGGACAAAAATAGTGGGACAAAGTAAAGTATGTAAGCCTTTGTTATGTTTCTCTTAGGCAAATTCCCTATTTTATTCATTCAGAATATTTAAATCTAGAAAAGGACCACTATCCTCATCAAACCTGATTTTCTGCCTTGTGCACAGCGTGGATTTTCATTGTGTAATAACCTACATTTATCCCAATAACCTGGGCTAAACTAAAGCATTACACACACACACACACACACACACACACAGAAAAACAAATTACCCAAGTACTTTGGCAATCTGTTCTAGTGTTTGCCTATTAATAATTGCATCTTTTTTACAATTTTCTCTTTGCTAACTTCAATTCAGCTGCTAAATCAGAAGGTATGGGCACTTGAGCAAAATAGGTTCAGGGCTAACTACCTAGGTAACACTGTCTCCCCATGGTGCTAGTCTACATGAGTTATTTTTCCCCACAGTTATTGAGGGGTAAGCTAATCAGTTATTGAGGAGTAAGGGCAGTTGACATGAAATAGCTGACACATTGTACACTTACTTAGCTTATTTTCTAGTAACTTGTTCATGTGCCTGTGCCCATAGATCTCTTAGCTTTCTATTACTGTAAGTCTTCTCCCTGTGTAGGCAGTTGCAGACAATGGTCAAGTCACATCTTAACCTAGTTTTTCATAAAGTATATAGACTGAATGCCTTAACTTTCTCATTGTAAAGCAGGTTTTCAACATTTTTTCTGAAGTCTAGATGCCAGAATTTGGAAGTTTGACCACAGTTCCATGAAATGAGAAACAATATCCTTACTGGAGATCTAGTCTCTTAAAGGGGGACTTTGCCATCATGAAAACTGTTATCTAAGACCTACTTACACACAAATGTATTTACTTTCATATTAGCTTCCCAACATTTGTTTGCTAATGTGGAAAACTGCATGGATGAAATCCTTCCATCTCCCAGCTGAAGTCAGCAACTGCACCAGAAATAAATTTTACCCTAATTATATAACAGATCAATTTCTTCCACCTTCCTTTTCCCCTTCTGGATTTCTGAGATATTGTGAGTTCACTTGAGGATCAGGAAGAAGACATTCAGTTGAGATGGAATGGAGATGAACTCCTGTTCAAGTGCAATCACCTTTAATTATATCAAGAGGAACAGATGTATTGGCAGGTTAAGGATTTTCTCTTTCTCATTCTCTCTCCCCAAAAGTTATCCTAATGGAAAAGTCTCTAAGGGTTATATTTAAAAAAACAGGTCACTAAAAGATAAGCTACATTTTCCATGTCTGTGGACACTATCACATCATGCAAATACAACAGTGCATTTCAATCCCCTTCCTTGGCCAGGCGAATTTCTGACCAGACTCTTTGGGAGTGCTCCCTTGATTATGGTTGTTCGGGTAAGCAGAGAGAAATCTGTGACTAACGCTTCATTTTGGGTAGCTTCTTTCAGAACATTTTTTTACCAGTTCAGTTTTATTCAGTGACTTTCAAACACAGGCTCTTAGTTGCAAGGCTTACAGTGATCTACCTATGCTTGTAAAGAATCACTTCTTCTAGAATGAGAGACCCAGAAAGAGCCGGACTGAAGAAAATTCTGCATTTCTGCTCTTCAGTGTCTCAAATACTCGGTACCAGAACCATTTTTGTGTGACTGAACTTTGATTCTATTTCTGTTCCTTTGCCTCTGAGAACTGTATCTTGTACATGTTGGAGTTAGACTGTCCAAGGGATGCTCTTAGATGCATTCTAGAGATTCACATTCCAACCATATTTGGTGCCCTGATTTCTGTATTCTTTTCTTGCAATGGGGACAGTTTGTTTCTTTAAAAATGTTTAAAATGTTTTGCTTTAAAAAGTGAGCTCTTGTGGGAGTTACAAAAGGTTCTGGTGCACCCACTTCAGGCCTGAGTCTAGCTAATGGAATTTGGGAGCAAAGAACAGAAAGAAATGCTAAATCCAGACCCAGTACACAGTGATTCTTCTACTGCTCCGTTTCCTCTGCCAACAGGATCTTGCACATCTCAGAGTTGGCTGTGTGCAAGGCAAAATCACGTCCAGCAAGCATGCCTCGACGCCCCTTGCGGACAGTGATGCTTCGGTTCACTGAGGTTTCAGAGATGGTAAAGATTTCTCTGTGAAAGAAAACAGAAAAAGGTAGCTAAGAGTTTAGAATGATACAAGGTTAGGTTAGCATGTCTACTCAGATCAGCATGTTCATTCCTCAGATCAGCATGTGCATTCCTCCCTTAAAATGTCTGATCTGTAAAAATGCTGGGGTATCTTCTTCACCTGGGCTGCCTATACACATGCTCCAACATGTACTGATTAGAACATGTTGGACCAGACTCAATTCAATTGATTGAGTCTGCTGGAGAGTTTTAATTATAACACTCCAGCATGCTGCAGCATCTCATGTATTCAGTGTCCTGCATTTCAAAATGGTGGCAGGGACGCTTTAACTAAAGCTCATTTGATGAGCTTGTTTGACCACCATATTGAACACATGAGATGCTCCAGTGCTTTAATTACAGAGAGCCATTAATTAAAACAGCTCCCTACCCTGGAGCACATGTATAGGCATCCATAGGTGTTTGCCTTTGAGCTGATCTAAGCGCTCAGGAAATGCATTCTCCTTTAGAGCCATGCCATTCCCAAGGGTAGGGAGAGGAGACTAGGGCTGACTAGGGCTCCAGAGCATCTGCAGTTGCTTACTGTGTCTTATTTTAGTACTTCAAGGTACTAACCCACTTACCCAATGGGAAAGTGAAATTCAAATGATGTAGTTTCTATAAATAATCATACTTTCCTCTCTTTTTTGTCTCACTGTATAGTCTTATCACATATACATGATTCTTTTGAGATGATTTGATGTTTTTGGAGAAATAATTTTGTGGGATTTTTATAATTTTTGCAATAGAGCCAATATTTTCAAAAGTGAGTGTTTTTGGATGACTCCCTTTTATATATGCCCATCCTAGGATATCTTAGAGAGCTTGATTTTTCAGAGCAGCTAATGTGAGAACTAACAGTGCATTTGGTGTTCAAATATATCCGAGTTATCAAATGAGAGAGAAAGGCCTTCTCATAGTGACTCACACTGAGGCCCTATTCTTACTACCACTGCATCAAGCAGTCTTTATAGGTCTGATGCTTGGAAGTGTTCTCTACTTCTGTGGATTGAATTCTGTTGCCACATGAAATCAGTTCAATATTCATGTTATACAAAAATGGAATAACTTACACATTTAATCTTTAACATATATTAGCTAGGACTTTTCTTTTCCCTTTCCTCTCACAACCCTTGGAGGGTAATTTCATTGATCATTTCAGTTATAAAGTGGCTGGTATTTAAATATTTCCTGAACAGGATGAACCATAGCTGTCTACAGTTATATTCCTGCTCCCAGTAATCAATTCAAGTGGGGAGATTTCACCAGGGAAGAGTTTTGAAGAATAAGCTGATTTCTGGCACCTGCCTACACTGAATACTGGACAAGAGACTGTGGCAGACTGGACTTCTTGTCTATATAGCAAGATCTGATTGGTGGGGAAATTACTAATTTCTGAAGGGTTTCACTCTTTGAATCATAGAACCATAGAAAATTAGGGCTGGAAGAGACCTTTGGAGATCAGCTAGTCCAACTGTGACAAGGAAGGGTTCCACCCTCTCTCTGGCTTTGTTTTTGGTGCCTACTTTGTGGATGAAGTTTTCTTTCTGTCCCTGAAGTGTCTTGAGAGTGCTTACAAGGCCCAAGGCTTTTCTTTGGGAGCAAGGTTATTTGCTAGATGCATGTTCTCAGATAGCCACAGTGGGTGCATCCAGACGAGTGTGCATATGTGGTATACGGTGCTGCAGACCCATCTGTGGCATTGCAAGCTGCACGTGCAGGTATTCCCCATGCTGCTTATTTGCAGTGTGGGTTGGGTTTTTTATTTTGTTTTTTTTTACACCAGGAGACCCGGTGTCAAAAAAACCCATGCTAGCAAAAAGCGGAATGGTTCACATGGTGCAGTGTGTGCTGCCCAAAAACAGAGCCTAGCTGGCCACTCCAGCTGCCAGCCAGGCTCCCTGCTGATGGATCACCACCCCCAGGATCCCAGGTTAGACTGCTGGGACCAGCCCAGGGGCTGACCCAAGCCTTCCCTACCCCACCCAGGGCAACTTGCTATGCACCAGAGCATGCATGCACAGGTGTTCCCTAAGGACAGGTAGCAGTGGCACAAATATGTACCAATGTTATCTGTCCCTGGTAAAATGTATGTGCGCGCTTGTCTGGATGCACCCACTGAGTCCTTCTGAGCCAAAGTCAGTCCTAGGAACAATGCCAGGGTGTCTGCCTCTGATGTCATGCAACAGCAAAAAAAAATGCTGGAGATCTATTTATGTCAAGAGGCATCCAAGAAAGATGCATTGACAAGCAGATCAAAAAACAGTTGTGCTGTGTCTAGGTGGAAATCAATATTGGCATTAGGGCCAGCAATTATACTATAAAAGAGGTTTATCACTACAATACTGTAACAGATAACCCAGCAACTTTTGTGCACAGGGTTTGCCTTAACACTCCTTAGTTTGGTCTGCTCTCTGACATTGTCTATAGCTTCCATTAACCTTTACTGACTTCCCTGGATGGAGGGACTGAGATGAACCTGCTTTAAATCAAATTCTGGAGACTGGATCCATTAGTAGTTGTATCCATTAGTAGTAGTATACATTGGCTCCTTGAGAACTGTTTTTCATAATATCCTCCTCTCTTCTCTCTAGTTGGATTTTTGTAACCCTGGATATCAGAGATGATGGTCAAGAATCCCTGGAAGTAGTGCACTCTGCTAGACTGAGTTCTACGATTAGGCAAATGGTAATGAATTCTGCAGAATCCCCACTCGACAGAGTTGCACTAAACCCTGTGTTGGGTGAGCAAGTGTTGGGCTGCAGTGTATGGCAGTGTCCCCCCTGTGTAGTCCTGGCCTAGAAATCCACATCTTACCTGTAAGGAAGCTGTTCCTCATTGAGCTGCAGACACATGAGCATAGGACTCCCAGAAAATCTTAAAGCAGTAGCAAAATTGAGTGCAGTTTCCACCTCAGTCTGTCTTCTTAAGCTAGCTTGAAAGAATGGGGCATCTAATTCTGCTTGGAAATCAATGGCCAGTCCACCCCTGCAACAGGAGAAAGCAAAGGTCTTGCCCCTGAACAAAGCGTATTAGGGGAGGGGAACTAAGTTTTCATTCACTTACCTTGTTCTGATTTCAGTTTTTGATTCCTGCTCCCATATATTCACATCAATGTTGGCTGAAATATCTATCCCAAGGCCCCCCTGAAGTTCAACTACTGCTTGCAGCCCAGACTGAAGGGGAATTGCCTGAAGAACAGAAGAAAAGAGTATTTGTTTAGAGTGTGCCTGCACTTTTCTTGACCTTAATTGTGGGCACATCTACATGTGTGTCCGACTGTGCAGTTGTTACTGTGCAGTCATGTAGTACTTGCTTTAGCACCAGTCATGTAGTACTTGCTTTAGTAAACCACCATTACTGCACGGTCCCATAGGCACACAGGTCATTTCCAACCCTACTGTGTAATAGAAATGAACTACTGCACAGTAGCTTGTTGCTACTGCACAGTAGCGTCGGCGTCACAGTTCGTGCTCGCTGATGCTATGTCGCCATAAAGATGAGCTATGTCGCTATAGCTCATTGCTATGGCAATGCAGCATCTCATGTAGATGCACCCTGTTTTATGCAAAACAACATCAACAAAAGAAGTTAAAGAGCAATTAGCCAGAAGGGATACTAGCTGCACCGCACTGCCAAATCCTGCTGGCCAGGATACAGTGACCCTGCAGTTTCCACATGCCAATTAATAAACCAGTTTTAAAATATCTTTCATTAATACTGCCTTTAGGTTAGGTTGAGCATTGTAATGAGTATTGGGCATGAGCAAATGGGTTGCAAACAGGGCCCTTCAGGAAGATTTGCTATGCTAGAGTGCACCCTGTGGATTAAAAGGAGCTCTAGTGATCCCTGGCTAGCATCACCAGAGCTCTAACTGTAGCTTGGATGAGAGAAGGTCCTTGTGTCATATAGTTATTACCTGTTGATGATCCATTAGCAGAACATTGCCTTTGATCACATTTGTGGGCTCTCCACTGCTTAAGAGAACCTTGGCCATGAGGTCTGTATATCCTTGGAAGAAAACAACTGGCCGTAACTGAACATCAAAGACAATGGCAGACATCCCAGCCATCAGCTCCTGCTCCTCTTCTTCATTAGTGTTCTCTCCCAGCACTGAGTCCAGCCCCTTTGCTTCAAAAGTGACCTTAAAATATACAGGCAGAGAAAAATCAGCTGCACAAGACTTGGTTTCTCAAGGGTTAGCTTTAACCATTTTCCTACTTGGGGAAGCTGGATAAAAAGCTTGTCTCATGTAGTGTAGTAGTCCATCTTTCACAAACCAATCTCTTCTTGGAGCAGTTGCCATCTTTAAGTGGAAGTATTTTTATTTCTGTAGGCAGACATTTGCAAAGTTGTTTTTTTTATAAAATCTGCCCTGAAATGTGCTTAACAAGGGCCTGTTTTACCCAAACTAGCCAGTACAAGTTTATATACAGAGCAGTCTCCATATATAAGTAAGCTATTAGCATCTTATATAAGGTAGGCTTCTCTTGGGCTACATTTTGTTTACTTGTCCCGAAAGATGGTCATTGCAGCAGGGGCAGGAGTTCAGAACTGGGGCTCCCCTTTGTGACCCCAGATAAAACTAGGACTGCCGATGAAGGAGAAGCAAGCGAAGTCAGACTGAACTTGATACAAGTGGTGTGGGACCAGACTTGAAGCAGACTGAGAGAAGTCCAAGTAAACTTGGATGTGTAAACTAGAAGAAGACAGCACCAGGTGACCTTGGCCAGCTATTCTGGAGGCCTGCTTGGAGAAGCTAGATGGGAAGCAGAATTACTTAAAATAGTAGCAGACCAATGGCTCTATAGTGAATTGGGAAGTGATTATATTTAAAGCCCAGTAAACCTGATACTCAAATGCCCTGGCCTGTGTGGCCATTTTATGTCTGTGCAGAATGACTTCAAAATCTTCTGGACATGCTTCAGCAGTACTGTATACACTCCAGACAAATGTAGACAACAACATAAGGTGCAAGGCAGCAGAGAATCAGGTCCCATTAAGGATGTTAATTGAATAAATATAGTGAGAGAAAGGAGAGATTGGGTGGTTTGCACTGTAGCAAGGAACTTGGAAAACTAGATTTAATTTCCTGCCCAGCCATGGTGGCCTTGGACAAACCACTCAGCTTCTTTGTACATCAGCTCCCCTCCCATAAACTGGGGATAATTCCACTCCACTACCTCACTGAGGTGTTCTAAGTTGGCAAATAAATTAAAGACTGTAAAGCGTTAGGGACTGAAGTGATAGGGCCTGAAGTAGTATCATAGATAAATAGTCCAATTTGTAATCAGCCTTACAGAGTTGTTGTACCATAAAGTTCTTTGAGGAGTTTCCAGTCTCCTTGAGATGTGGAAAATATTCCCATTACTAAACTTGGATGAAAGTGTGAGGAAAGTTTCTCTAAATATGGAGGCTCTCAGCAGCTCACAGCTTCCTGCTAAACTCTGCTTGTACATTTAGGCCAATTATCATATAACCAGTTTTAGGATGAAACTGTGGACACAGCGAAATTGATGGCAAAACTCCATTTGACTTCAAAAGCATCAAGATTAATTAAAATGGCATTAATTTAAAATTATCCATCCATCCATCCATCCATCCTTTTGAAAATCTCATGGACTTGATCCTCATCTAGTATAAATAGACACAGCTCCATTGAAATAGGAGGTAAAGTTGATTTACAGGAGCTGGGACGAAAGAGGGGAGAGGGGCTACATGTTTATAGATGGAAGAAGACAAAAACTCAAATGAAAACTGACAGTGCTGGATATAGTGTGGGCAGTTTGGCCAAAATAAGAAACTTTCAATACAGAGAAACTCAAAATGTCAAACAGCATATTTGCCTTGTTTCCTCCTACATATCAGTGAATAACACAGTTAGGAATTTAAAATTTCAAGTCTTTTTGTATGCCCTTAGATACTTCATACGTCCTCTGTTATGGAGCAATTTCTATGGGTAATCAGCAGGGATCCTGGTTTTCTCTTTTGTTTTAAAATTGCAAATTCTCTGATAAAAATGGCAAATTCTCTGATTAAAAATCTCCAAATAGGCATTTTTCCATGATTAAAATGAAACACTGCTATATATAGGTATCAGTTGAGCACAATATTTTATTGATATTGTAACAGAGAGTTAATCCCTGGCCCCTGTTACATGTGGGAATGCGGTGACAACCAACGTCACTGCTTTTTGGGCCAGAAACCCACACTGAGACTCCGTTACTCCCTCACGGTGAGTCTTACCATACAGAAGCGGAGAATCAGCCCCTTTCCAGAGATAAGGGAGGGGACTAAGAAATCAACTAGACCTGCTTCCTGCTTAGGAGGCTCCATGTCTGTGCCCGGCAGCCATGTTAGGGGGCCAGGAATAAACCCAGAAGTCCCAGAAGCTCCAGGACTGATGAATCCCTGGTGGTGGGGAGTCATTTATAGGAGGGAACTGAAGATGATTGGATTTAACATAAGCAGGTTAGTTCAAAAGTGAGACGGCAAAGACTCACTCTTCCCCAGAGAGGGGACTGAGAGCACCATCTCCTAGTCAGGAGTGGTGCGTACCTGTGTGGAGGCACAGAAAGAGAGCAAGAGAGACAGAGAGCCGTCAGTGGGGAAATTGAGACCGCTGTGCTATATGGATTGATGACTGGAGCCTGATGAAGAAGTATATTGGGCTGAAGAAACACTGGAGTTGAGATTCTAGCTACCTGGTAGAGGACAACTGACATAAGAGATTTTTATTGTTAGAACTGGGTTCAAGACATCTGACTCAGGGTAAGTCTGTCTGTGGGACCTAACTCGAAAATCACTATAAAGGACTTTCCTAGGGCTGTTGGGGAAAGGGAGGAGGTGCTGACCAGAGAGATCATGCCCCAGTGGTTTATTGGGAATAGTGACAGGAGAAGATGTGAAGCCCAGGTGGAAACAAAGCCAGGAGGCCAGGACCTGCCTTGGGCCAGTCGCTCAGGGGAAGATCTTAAACTCACCGTATGGGGTGGTGAGGACAGGGTGTAGGGGAGGTGGAGACCTGTGAAGAGTGTCTATCTTTGAGAGGAGGCTGTAGTCCTTATTATTTTGGTACCAACAATCAGTTTCCCTTTCCTTTTTCCATCAAGGCGTGGTGGGTGAATATAAAGAAGTGGACTGCGAGCCTGACCCTGAGGCATGAGACAAGAGAGCTTGCCTACAGATATATTTGTAGACGAGCTACAAATACAATTTTAAAGCAATTTGGAAGCCTACTAGTGCCTCAATCACTTTAATAAAACAAATTATAAGTACCCATACATTTTGGCTTTTGACATTTAATTTTAGATTTTTATTATGGAAAATCAGAGGTCCCCCACCCCCTTCACACACCAGGATACAGACAGAGCTGTGGCTACCCCTCCCCACCCCGCCCCACTGCTTTGTGGCTCTGAGCAGCCCTGTATGCCATGCCCTGCCTATGCCATTACTCCTCACTCCTGACCCACAGCCCCACCCCCCCACTGGTGCCCCTCACTCCCCACCCATGGCTCCTCACCCCAGGCCTACAGGGTCAGAGACCTGGGTCTCGGCCTCCTGCCCCCTGCAGAAGTGCCCGAACCCTGGCTGCCATTTGCAGGAGGCAGCAACTGTTGCGGTGGATCGCAGTGTGAAGCCCAGATCCCCCTCCCCCACAGCTGGCATGGTTGGAGCGGAGTCTGTCAGGAGGGGTTGGTGCAGGTTGGCTGCTGTGGGCTCGGGCTCTCTGCCCTCCTCTCCCATGCTAGGTCCTGCCCACTGGGCTGCAGAGACCCCGGGGAGAGGGCAGAAGGAGGGAGCCTGAGCTTTCAGTGGCCAGCCCACACCTGCCCCATGCACAGATCTGTGAGGCACATGCCCCCCACATCCTCCTGGAGTGTGTGCAACAGCAGGGAACCAGCTCTCCTTGCTGCCCTCTGGACAAGCTGCCTGTGGCCCCATCTTGCTCCCTGCCTGGGCTCTGTGGCTGTGCATTCCAGCCCTGGGCCCCAAGCCCCATGCACCACCTGGGCTGGGCAGCAGCCCCAGCCCTGCCCAAGTCCCTCCCTCACTATGGGGGCCTCAATTCCTGCCCCTCCCCTCCCTCCACTAGACTTACCTGAAGGGAACTGCTCTCTAGGCTGCCTAGCAGCTATGTGCATGTGTATTTGTGCACATGCACATGGCACCCTCTGCTGATTGCCCTTCTCCCACTCCCCTCAGCCCCTTGCAGGCTGGAACTCTGCAAGGGGAAACCCACAGTTTCCCGTGTTTTTCTCCTTTAAAGGAGAAAATCCAGGTTTTACTATGTTTTTCCATGGTGAACAGAAAACCTGGATACCTGGTAATCAGACAGAACAGGACAGGTGAAAGTCATGTAGAATGTAAGCAGGCACAGTATAGGAAATCCTGTAGTCCTGTTAAGTCACTCTGAGTTTCAATCCAACTAACTGACCTGAGCTGCTTGAAGTTGGTGGCCATGGCTTAGGACTAAAAAGTCAGAGACACTCTTCCTCAGAAGACCTACTTCAGTAAATAGCAAATCCAGAGTGAAAGGGAAAAGCACATCCTTGGTGACTGAAAGACATAAAGAGACACCAGTAAGAAGTACTGTACAAGAGTCATCACAGACCAAATGTTATATACCTGCTTCTTCAGTGTTCCCATTATGGTTGCAAGGGGAGGAAAACTCTGCAACCTTTAAACTGAAAAATAAAGACTATAATAAGGCTGTCCACATAATTTAATAGGGAAGATAAGGATGTTGCCATGGGATTGCAGGGAGTTCAGTAAAGTATTCTATGCTCAGTGAGTTAATTTAGTGGAATTATGACTCAAACACTGAAGAGCATTGATGATGGTGCTCTGTAACTTGGTGGGCTGCTGGAGACAAAGAACAGGAGGCTAGAGAGACACCATTCAAGGAATCAGTTCACTAGCACTGTATACCTCTTCTGTCCAAGTCTATAGTAGCAGAATTGAATGGAGTCCATACACTAGCGATTGAAAATCTGACAAAGTAACTGAAATATGAGGGATACAAAACATGCTCCTCCATGTGACCTTGTAATAAACAAAAGATTAGCCCTACAATTTTTTTTTCACCCACTCTTCACTCATTTTGCCTCTGCATGCCCAAAATATCCATTAGGGATAGGAAAAGGAATATAATTGTAAAGATAAATGAAACAATATAAATTGGGACAGAAAAAAGAGCAGGAGGGTGGAAGCAAAAGTATTTGAACAACTGTTTAGTTGGCATGAGCTGTCATAGCTCTACTGAAATCAATGACAATGGAGCTATGACAATTTACACCACTGAGGATCTGCTCCTTTGAAGAAAAGCTTATTAAAACCTCTAATGAATTAAGAAATAATGAGAATTTTAGCTAGTCTTTTAGTCTAGTATTAGGAACAATGTTCTGCCCCACAAGAGATATAGCACAGGTTTGATGTCACGATTTGACTTCTCTTTCTGGTCAGCAAGATCCAGGAAACATGCAGTATTGGAGTGCTCAATGCTTGTGTGAAGTATGTGAGCATTAAGGTGTTATAGACAGATGTATGTGTCTGATTATGAGGGGAGAGGGACATTATTTCATGGAGATGGCTATCAGGCACCTTCAGAATAGCATTGATGGTTTTTGAAGAGAAGCAAGGACAATGGCTCTGCTGATGGAGTGATCATTTTTGCTACTGACTCACTCAAGGAGTCACCTTTTTCTCTAAGGGAAAGCCAGTTTTAGGATTGTGGTGGTCCCCTCCCTCAACATACATTTTTTAATCATTTCTTTCCCTCTACTCTAAAGGATATTCAAATACAACTCTGCACATACACATGCATATACAGATGACCAATGTGCTCAGACACTGGAAGATACTTACAGGAGACTCTCAAAAAATACCTATTATAAATGGGATAGTTCCAAAAGGCAGATGTCCCCTGTTTTCCAGTGGCCCTTTGGCAGTGGATTCCAAAATTGGGCTTTCCCTATGGGCACCTTCATTAATTTTTGGATATGAACTTAAACACAATTTTGTTCATGTTGTCACCTGTCAAAGGTCCTGAGAAAGAAGAGGAAATGCCAGCTTTGGAAAGGTAGCTGTAATTATTTATCCATGGATCTTTCAGCAGTTCTTTCATTGCCTTCCTGGAAAGAAGGAGAAAAAGGTTGGGTGTGAGGCAACCACACACTTTTCTCTTCTCCTCAACAATCCCCCCTCTCCCGGAAAAATTAGAATTCAAATATGAATTGAGCTTGTGACAGAAAAAATAAGGCTGCCATTTTGGAAGGCATTTTAGAGAGGATAGGCAATATACATTTAAAAATATAAACAGATGCAAACAACACATTGATATGTAGTTAAACAAGCACTTTTTGTAAAGTTTCCCTTTTAGTATCTATCTCCCAAATGAGGAAGAAAATGGCCTGGCAATAAATAAATAATACACACACACACACACACACACACTGTATATATTATAATATATAGTTACACAGACACTATTAAATCTATCGGAATATAAAATAATACACATATATGTGGTTTTGGCAACTATTAATCATTATTAATTAAATATTATACACACACACACATCTAAGCCTTATTGGTTGTAACTAATCTTACTTAAACAGTGGTTTTCAACTTTTTTAGACTCAAGATACTCTTCATGTAGACTCAAGGCACCCCTCAGAAAATGCCAGTTCTTAGCTTTCATTCATTTTTTGACTATGGAAAAAATGGTAGAGCAATTCTTGCATTACAAAGACCTGAAAAAGACCATGGCAGGATATTTTTGACATTATGGGTTCCTATTTGAAATCTCTGCATTAATCTTTTGAAGCATGTTAGGGTGTCTGCCCACCTAACAGTGCTAATAATATGTAGCATCCTATGGCACCCTTAAAAGGATTTCACAGCACCTCAGGGTGCTGCAGTACCCTGGTTAAGAATCACTTTCTAAAGCATGAGAAAGACTGAGGAATATTGATCATGCTATAAGAGAAGAATGAGGACAGCGGAGCGAAGTGGAGTTGTGGAATGTTACTTTCCTAGCACTGAGTTTTGCTAGGAGTAGCCTGGGTCTACTGCTATTTCTGCCAGGTACATAGTATGATGCGCTAAAACTGGGTAACATATCCCATGTGACTAATCTATTTGGTGAATTTAGCCACCTTTGATCTGTGAGTTATCTGCAAACACTGACTGATATTTTTAAATTAGTCTATTGTTTAAAATGATCCCATGGCTGATTTATATAAACATATTTCAGCCGATGGCTTGCTTAAAAACTCTTTACCACAGGCAGTGCTTTAATTGATGGCTGCTTCTAATTCTTTATTCATACTGTGGGGTTGATCTCTTAAATCATGGAGTGGTGTTTCTGTTTCCTGATTGCACAACTTGCACACCTCCAAAAAGTTTTGAAAATGACCAGGTAAATACAAATACTTCCAGAGTGAATGTTCCTCTGAATATCTGTTTATGGGAGCATTCATACCACTTCCCATTTCTGCATGTTTTTGTGAATAAAAAGTTGTTCAGACAAATCTGTGCAGGAAGTGAATAAAAAAGACAGTGACTATCTTGGAACTGTATTCACATTTTTAACTGACCAGATAATATTAAGACTTTTGTAGAGGATTATGCACAGCTCAAAAAAAACTTTTCCTTTCAGCCAACTGCTTGTTTAAGAATCTTGAGAGAGTAATAAGAGAGCTATAAAATAGGTTTTATGCTTCAAACTGGTTCTTTATTATAAAAACTTTTGTGGTTTTTACACTAACAATCTGGTGTTCCAATCAGTGTTGCCCGCTGTCTTCAGCTGACATAATGAGACATCAAATATCAGTGGCCTAAAGCAACAAAACTGAGGACTTAAATTGGTTCGCGTAGGAAAATGAGACAACAATGAAAGGAAAAGGAAAATGTAGAGCATGAAGAGAAAAAGGGAAGGAGAGGAGAACGGGAACAGAGAAAAGAATGTATTTAAAAGAAGAGGGGGGAAAAGGGGTTTTGGGTCTAAAAGTAACAATTCATTTGCCACACTCACCTTGCTGGGTGATGGGGAGAATGTAAACTACTCTGGATTTTTGACAGCAGAAATGTTGCCATTTCTGTTTCCAGTTCACGGGTGGCCAGTAGGATATTGGTGATGTCCATGGGCAAAGGTTCATTGTCTAACAGGATTTCCGCAGCAGTCAGGCGACAGGTTTTTTCATACTTTCTCATTTTCTCATGGAAAATTCTTCTCATTGCTTTTTTCACCTAATGTCAGAATCCAGTTAAAACGTTAATCCTCACTATTCTTAACGTGAGGGCCTTATCCTCTTTCACATTTGTGCACTTCTGTGGTATTTATGTAGCTGTGTAACTGTAGCTTTTGGCATTTGTACACTGTCTGGGAGTCAGCATAACTATACTCACCTCACACTTTCCTACAGCACAAGCTCAGTAGGCTGCACTCTGATGGAGCAGGTGCCTGGGCATAACAGAATTGCCTTGGTGCGTGCAGAATACAGGTATCAGAGACCACCAGAAGCAGGCGTTTCCAACTTTTAGCCCAATGGCTCAGTGGTAGGGCACCTGCCCAGGGAACAGAAAGCCTATATCCTGAGCCTCTCTCTCAGAGGAAGTTTGAGTCTGTCTATCCTACTTCAAGAAGCAGGTCTCAGGGTAGGAATTGCCCAGAACACTCCCCACCTCCTCCTTGAAGCTGGCTCACTGTGTGTTGCCAGTAGGGTTGGCATTCACCGGGTAAAATAGACAAAGAGCACTGAGATAGTTTCTGCCTCAGGCTAGAACCTGGACCCCACCCCTCCCAGTCTACCTCAGTGAGCCACCCTCCTTCCACTTTGTTATCTCCTCCTAGCCACACACATCTTCCCTTCCTAGCTCCTCAATAGGCCAGGCTCAAGATGAGGGTGGAAGTGCACTCTGGGCAATGCTAAGCCCTTGGCCTGCTGGTTAGAGCACATTGCTGGGAAACAGAAGAAGCAAATTCAGATGCTTCCACACGAGGAGCCCTAAAATCTGGACCTCCTCCTCTGTGTGTAAGTTCGCTACCAGTAGGCCATTGGGCTAGAAGGTGGAAGGGTCTTCTTCTACCTTTTTCTCCCCTTTCTCCATTTTCCTTCTTGCAGTGATGTATGTAAGTCAATCCTATTCTGCCACAGCTGCAGACAGAATCCAGCCTGTGCAAAGTGGTGGAGACAGTAAGTCTATTCATCATGTGATAATTCAACTGCCTGGAGAAATTTATTTTAGCAACTAATACTTATGTAGCAAGCACACACCTTGTTTTCTTCTTTCCCAAGGGCAGGACAGAGGGGCTTCTGGGAAGGGCAGCTAAAACCACTACCTTGATGCAGGACATGGAGACCTGCAGTAGTTTCAAAGATGGCTAGATGAGAATGATATCTTCTGTCCTTCCTAACACCCCTGCAGCCACAATATTTTGTGGAAAGATCAAATGACCAAAGAAAAGCTCTGAGCTAGGTGGGTTTTTTTCATACCTCACCAGTGATGTGTTGAGTGGAGAATCTTTGTAGTGCAGACACTGCTGTACCTGAGACTGCTGCAGAGCCTTCCTCTGCATAATTCAGAAGGATAGGAATGGTTTCAGGGAGCAGGGCATTCTTCAGGGACAAGAGGTAAGTGACCATCTCAGACTCCTCCTCAGTTTCACTTAACCTTCTCAGAACAGTTTCCATTCCAAGTTCTACTTCCTGTTTGTTTGAAGAAGCAGAGGAGGATGAAGAAGGATCACATTTCAAGTAGCCATGGAAAAGAAGGGAGGGCTGAAAAGAATAACTATAGTTATTGTGTCAGGAAACCCACCTGCAATCCACACAGCTTCATCCGGCACAACTTACCAACTAGGGAGCCAGTGACAATTATCCCTGTTTTCCAGATAGCAGGGGTTAATTGCTTTCCATTCAGCTTGTCCTGGGAGACCAGAGATGAGGGGGTGTAAGAAAATGAAGGCAGAGAAAGGTGAAGATGAAGAAGCCATTTTTTAGTGATTACCCCAGAGAGTTTATTGAGAACATCTTCCTAAGTTTGCTCCCATCTGCATTGGAGGAGGCAACTCATGAGCTACTGGTAATCCTGTAACATGCTGATTTCTACAGTGAGCAATTAAGCTCCCATTGTCTGTAGCATGCTGATAAAGAACAAATTCTGCTGTAGGTATTTCCTCAGAGGAATGTTTCTTCCCATGTCAGGTATCCACTTGAAACCATATAAAATAATATAAACAGAGGGATTTAGTCGCATAAAAATATATTTTGCTTTGCCACCATAGTCTTCTTGTAGGGGGTTTCTTTCTCTTTGATAGACCCTAAAGACTCTGGGTTTTTTATCCCTCTGTTATAAAACTCTCCTTTTACTGTACAAAGTTTCAAAATTCTACCTGATGAGAGCTGCATGGCCCAGTCCAGTGTGGGGGAAAGGGGAGCAGGGAGGAGAGGCAGCTGGGAGAAGTTACTGCTGAGTAAAGGACAGTGATGCAAGATCACTTTCTGAACAAGTTATCACAGATTCTAATTGGGCACGTCTACATGTGGAATTAATACACCTGAATTTTCTGCACAGAAAATTCAGGTGCAATAAACTGTTCCTAGGCACGTATCTGAACATGAGCCCATCAGGAGTAAATTTGTTCCCAATGGGAGCAGTTCAGTCCAGGGCTGCTCCTTCCCTACTCTGCCCCCCCTCCAGTAGCCAGGGGGAGCTCCAGGCTTCCCCGGATGCCAGGGCTGGCAGGGGTGACAGGGACTGGTCTCAATCTCCAAGGCGGGGATGGAGCTGTCAAGGCTCTGGGAGTAGCTGCCTCTCAGCCATGTGGAGATTGGGACCCAGTCCAATCTGCATGCAGCTGGCAGGCAACTGCCCCCAGAGTTGGGACAGTTTCCCCCACCCTGCAGAGATTGGGGCTGAGCAGGCAGCAGTTGTGGCCCTCTGTTGCCTGGGCTGACCAGGTGCACAATTTGCTCCTGGTCAGGGTCTACATATACTCTACAGTACATTAGTTAATGCACTGTTTTTCTAGTAGATGTACGTATTGGTAATAGCAAATGGCACATTAGACTGGTTTAATATGCCGTAATTGCCATGCATGTGTATATGGTGATGCTTTACTGCTCATTAGATTAGTCTAATGTGCAGTAACGTGTCTCCTGTAGATGCACCCACTGGGCAGTAAGTGTGTGGCTGGCTCTGGCTGAATGCCAGAATGAAATGTTCCTACCTGAGTACTGGGTCCTTCAGAAATGTAAAAAAGAAATTTTAAGTAGGATCAGAATTAAACAATTTTCTGCTATGAGGATGGACAGGGGCACAAGAAAGAAAATGCTTACTAATAAGAAAGGAAACTTACTAACAACAGGCGAAGAAGCT
This sequence comes from Alligator sinensis, assembly GCF_000455745.1. NCBI lineage: Eukaryota > Metazoa > Chordata > Crocodylia > Alligatoridae > Alligator > Alligator sinensis. Next base: position 122,012 of record NW_005843111.1, on the reverse strand, counting down.
CTTTTGAGGGTCGAGGAGAGAAGGCTGCAGCATAGAGAAACTTTTCCACCAAGGGCTCTTGCTTTTTGTTGCTGAAATCCAGAAATTCAGAAAGAGCCACTAGGGAAGCTGTTGACTGGGCAGCCACTGCAGCATCAATGAAGAAGGGACTGAAATGGGAGAAGGCAAAGGATTATGTGTGCTATCTTCAGCTAGTGATGGAGAGAAGCGAAGTGCCTGGGGACAGCTGGTCCTCTATTGGTGTAAATTAGCATAGCTCCACTGAAGTTAATGACATTACATTTCTTTATATCAGCTGGGGACATGGACCTTGTTTCTGTTTCCCCTGAACCTAGATAAAAGAGCCAATTCAGCCCTCCATTGAAGTCACATGGAAATGCACTCCCTTAAATTGGGGATACCTTGACCCCTTGCCTTTTCAAATGTGTACAGAGTAAATCCAGCATCATTTACTTTCTACCTAAATATAAACACTTCCTGAAGCTTCAGCTAATAAGTAACAGAAATAGATCATAAGTTAGCATATCTATAGAGCCGCTCATCCAAAGATAATGTAAAAAATACAAAACAAAACAACCCCTCAATATAAAAAGTAATATGCAGCAGTTGCATATCTGGCACTATATTTAAATGTAATAAAATACGATCCACATCACTTAGCACCTCCTCTTAGCAGCTATTTAATAGCATACAGTGATGCTAACCAATGACTGTGGTTAGGAAGGAAAGAATGACATAATCTATGGCATTAGAAATACATGCTGGGCCACAGAGAGCAAGGATTTGCATTTCTGTAGGGTCACACACGTCTGAAAACTTCACCAGAAGATTCAGTCTAATATGAGCCAAGTCTGCACCAGAGACATGTGGCTTGTTTGAAAAGGCCATATCCTAGCTGTAAGTTTTAAGTATGTGAATTACACTTAAAAAAACGGGCCTTGAACTTCCCAGAAACATTATTTGAAGTGCTGGGAATAAGCTGGAAATGCTATTGTGTCTTTGTATGTCAATTAAATCTGATTATTTAATTAATAAATCCAGAAACACGAGAGCGGGAAACAAGGGCCTCTGCCTTTTAGATCAAGACAAGCATTGATGGGTTGACTTACACTGTCTTCTCTGAAGCCTTCCTCAGCAGCTGGAGCACATCCCTCTTTTTGGCACTGTGCAACATCTGAATGAGCCTGTGGAACTGCCAGGTTGTTGACACCTTTGAGATATCCATTCTGACTCTCCTATTACCAACTGTCTTCAGATAGTCTTTTAGCTGAAAAGTAACACTCATATTATTAATAGCAGCAAGGTTATATGGCTTCTTTCACTGATACAGCCCAAAGCTGGAATAACATTTGAAGAGAATAAATACAAGGGTTTCTTAAATATAACCAGCCTGGGGTGGACGTAGATATCCCATCCAGCACAGCACATTATACGCACATTTTTAGAATAGGAATAAGGAACGTTGTATCACTGTAGAACATTATTAGTCAACAAGAATTTGTTCAGGGACAACATCTTTGTTCTTGTAAAACTTCTATGAAGTGTGTGATGACTAAAGACAGCCAGAAGCTTGCTCACAACAATTCCACTCCACACAAAGGGAGGAATAATGTCCTTAATACATAGCATTTCTTCCTCCTGCAGCATCCTTGTACTGGCTCAGGTCAGTCCCACTTACATTATGATAACTGCAAGATGACAGCCAGACATATTGTTCTAGGGCATTAAATTCCTTGGCTCCCCTACAGAGAACAAGACAGGTTGAAAAGGCAGAAGCTACGAAGTGAAGAACCACAGTGAAAAGGAAAAGAACTGGAAGCCAAACTGTGGGCTCTCTTATTACAAGCCAAGTCCTCCTACTCAGCTCTAAGGAGGCCCGTACACCAGATGTCCTCCTACTGTAGTTTTTGCATTGCCCTTAAGAAAAGACCAAGTGGGGGAGTAAAACTATCATCCTTGAAAAGCTAATGAAAAATTCAATTCCTGGCCTTCAGTTTTCAAACTTCTTAAAGAAAAAAAGAATACAGGCAGTCAATTGCCAAGAATACTTATTGAGGCAGGACACCAGATATGGAAATAAATAACATTTTCAATCAGTGAGGAAAGTGGGTTCATGATGGTGGAGATGGGCATGCCTTTGACATGTCACCTGACATGAGATAGGAAAGTTGATGAGATCTAAGGACAACTGCTGCTCCCACAGAAATCACAAAACTAATGGAAATGCATTAAATAGGTTGGTTTTGGCGGGCTGTTTTTGAAGAATGATCATGAGAGAGCTCTTTATGCTGTGGGTCTGACCAGACTAGCAAGGCATCCTATATAAGACACAGTGGAGTAAATATTCTACTAAACTAGAAGTCACAAGACATGAGGTAATCCCAATCATGCATCTAACCTATCTGATCCTGAGAAAAGACCTTGTCTCCTTGATTCCTCTAACACTTTTATCTATTTCGTCTGTACACATTTTGCATTGAGGGCTGTCTCTAATTGCTAAGCTTTTATAGAGCTTAATATAAACAGATATCTGATAGATTTGGGGCTTCTATACATTACTGTAAGACAAATAATATGAATAACATAGTCATTATCAGAACTGCCATAAGAGGTCCTTTCAGCCTATTGCTGACTACTCTGTTCAAGTGATATTAAAGAACCTGTAACACTTTCAATAGCAGTGGTGTAGGACCCCACAGTTATTTCCTCCATCAAGAAAGCAGTTTTAATCTCCAAGGCTCTGTATGCATTATTACAGAACTCATAACCCACAAAATCATTCCAGTAATGGGCCTGGGATCATCATCATTGATTAGAGACAGTGAAACAACACTACTATAAATGACCCTCAATGAAACCAAATTCCACTCAAAGCAGAAATGTTCTTCTCCAATATAAAGGCTGAAGACAGTGGTGGCATTTGGATCATTTTGCTGAGATTGGGGGAGTTTATGTAGTATTTATGGGAAACTATGGACTCCTATACACGTGCAGGGAGACTGTTCCAACACACTGTAATTACAACATGTCGGAGCAGACTCCAGCATCATGTGTATCAGTATCCCTATGCTGAAAAATGGCAGCGGGGTGCTTTAAACTAAAGTTCATTTGATGAGCTTTAGTTCAAAGCACCCCACGGTCATTTTTCAGCGTGGGGACTCCGATACACGTGATGCTCTGGGTGCTTCAATTAGCGAGGCTGCCAGAGCTGTGCTAATTAAAGCACCCCACCAACCTCTTGAAGCATGTCTATAAACACCCTATAAAAATACCTAGACATTAGGAGGTATTTGACTCCAATTGCCTACAGGCTGCTGTTACTTCTGCCTAGAGCAGTTGCCTTTCTCACTCTGGGCACACTACCAAAGGTCTCTTTACATTTATACATCATTTCTATATGAAAAGACTTCCTACATGCTGTCTATATCAAAACTATTCACAGAACACTTTTGTGCTGTTTTGTTCATTTACAAAGTGACAGCTACTGACTGGGTGTGTCTACACGTTCATTAATGCACCTTAGGTACTGCGTATTTAATTTAGTACTTGCTTAATAAAATATTAACTAAATGTGCAGTAACTAGAGTTACTGCGCAGTAGCACCAGTGCATGGTTTTTTCATGATGCTTACTGCGCATTAGCCTAATAGCACTGCGCAGTAGGCTATTAGGACAGGTTTTAACTGCCACGCTACTGCACAGTGTTATTAGACTAATGCGCAGTAAGCATCTCCTGTACATGCGTCCAGTGTGTACCTGATATTTACACTTTATTGCTTTGTGCACTGATAGGTTTTTTTAACCTTCTCAGGCCTGCCAGCCTTCTGCAGACAGCTCTCCGTGTATTGTGTGTTTCCAGGTATCAGATTAGAATACAGAGAAAATTCTTCTGCAAGTGTTTTAAGGCTACTCACCGAGGAACACTGAGTACACATTCTCTTGAAGGGCTGGCTAACTAAGCTTATGGGCTGGTGCTTTTCCAATAAGCTATCCAGAGCTTCCTGAAGGCTTTGTCCATGAATCTCTGCAAGGCCAGGCATTGAAGAAGACATTAGTTCAAGCTGCTGTCTGGGGAGAGAAAAGAGGCTGATGAGAGGTTTTCATTTCTTAAATCTCCCTTTGCTCTGAATTCGGTCAGGGTATATTCTGATAATGTTCCCTTTACCTGATCTGAGCTAACGTATGAGCCGGATGAACTGGAATCTTTCCTGTGGAAAAGAATTTAACCTCCCCCCATTCCCTTTCCCAAAGACTGATTTTCCCCATTGTGCCCAATTCTCATTACACAGACCCAACACCAGACTGTGACAGGGAGAACAAGCCTGGATGGAGCGAGTATACATTCAAGCTGGCAAGTCTGGTAAACATACATTGATCCCATTCTGACTCATTCTATGCACGCAGCCCCATTGAACCAGCACAGAACTAACCTTGAAGTGATCATGATGCCAGTAGAAGACCTCAGAGTTAGGGAGACTACATGACTTTCTTCAGACAGCACTGATTGGATGACACTTCCCTTCATTAAGTACAGACTTCTGCTGATAGGTTGCAACTGAACGCCAAAAATCTTTAAAAGAGTTAAACAAGCATATTTTCAATTTTCTAGTCTATTTTGTTCTTGTTCTCCTTTCACTTTTCTATTTCAGGCAGTACTCTCTATGCAGTTCATAGTGTTATCCTTGAGCCTAGTGGATGACAGAACCACTTCATAATGGAAACAAAGTGCAATTTAGCAGGGTCATCAGTTGCAAATCTGTAGTTAACACGCCCAGGATTGTGAACTAGTGGGGGGATACTGCCTGTTGGGCTTGATGAAGTACATTGGTAGAACAGTATGGAATCTAAACCTGTAATAGTTCGGGTTACTGTGTGGCATATACTGCCATTGTTCTATGGGCTCTAAAACATCAGAATGGACTTGAGATTTGGTTTGAAACACAATAGCAGAAATATAGCTTGGTGGAACGATGGAACAGCAGAGGGTATATCAAACAAGAAGTGGGATTCAGGGACAGCTAATTAGGAATTCAGGTCCTTGCAGGCTAGGACTGGCATACCTTTGCTAAGTTCCATGCAGATCTAGCACTAGACCAAGATGTCATAGCTGAGGTGCACTGACACTTGGGAGGTACCAGAAGGTTGGAAAGGCTGGAGTATTTCTGGCCAGAATGAGGAACAGTGGCTGTGCTGTGAGGAAGCAGGACTAAAGTAGTAGGAGAGGCTGCATGTGAAAATTGAGTTGCATGAGGATAGTAATATGGGCTGTGCTTCAAGAAAGGAATATTACAGTTAAATTGCTGTGCTTCAGGTTGGTTGGAGTGGCAAGACTTTCATGAAGTTGAACCCAGGCTTTCCTGAACACCAGCTTGTTTGTAAAATGAAGAGAAGGAAAGTAGAGACATATTCAGTCTATTTTCTATAGTAGCTGTAGAGGATAGAGCTGATAGTTACTCGTAGAGTGGAGTTGCTCCCTGGATCCAGTAAGATCTGGCAAATCCCTTTGCTGATGTCAGAATATGCCTACTACAAGCAGCTTTCTATAAGAAAAATATTGGGCTCTAACAAGGACATCCAATCTTGCCTGGGAGGAGTGGGTCTGCCAAGATGCACCTGGTGCTTTTCTTGGCACCAGAGAGGTTGAAGGGGGAGATGTTTCCTCTTAAGTCCTAGCTCTGGCTGAGATCTGTGCAGTGGACATGCACCACACCACAGAAGGTTTGGCTCATTACAAATTGTTATCACTAAAGCCTTAGCTAAAGAAAAAAACAGGGCAACACTCTCAGGGTAAAAGGGACAAGGCAAGAGCAGAGAATTTGAACTGGGGGGAGACAGAATTTTTGTCTGGGATCAGCTGATCCCTGACCAGGCATGCACAGCTCAAACCTGCACAAGCATGCTCAGGATAAGGCAGTGGAGATGAGTTTTGACAGTGTTATGCACAACAGCTTTGTGATGGATGAATGTCCACCAGGGACTATACCGAGATCACCAAACATGTTTCATTTTTTATCTACTCCATAATTTTGTTCCAGGGATAAAAATCAAAGATATTAAACCGCTGCACTGGCTGGCTTGGCATTTCCTTTAGCTGTCAAGAGAGACACAGTACTCTCTGGGTAATCACTAATGAAACAAATCTGAAACGAATCTCTCACAAGGCAATAGCAATAGATTCTGGATGGCATCCCATTAGCCACTTTTGAGGTTAACTCACTCACTCACTACAGTCTCTCTTCAACAATCCTTCTCAGTAGTTTCCTGGATAGCTACCTACTGCCTTTGTCTTGTATCATGCTCGTTGTCTTTTGTAATCACACATACTCAGGCAATCTTGATAGATGACCTGCACTTCCAAAGCCCTTGCACTTAAGACATGAACTTGGGGAACATGGTTTAAGAAATTAAGAATGAGACAAGAGAGCCTTTCATCTGTAAGTGGCTGGTCTTCCTACTTTGTCCACAGTACAGTAACCTACAGAAAATATTCTGATGTCTCAGTCCCATTTCTACAGTTGATTCAAATCACCTTCAGATACCATTACAAGTCTCATCGGAAAGGTCAAGGACAAAATTAACCTCTTTCTATTGGGACGGTCCCTTGATGAAAGGTTTTATATTAAAATTCCATTTATACAGGATTAATATATAGTTAATCAATTGTTATAGATCATTATAAAGTATAATGGGTCAATAGGATTGCTTATGGATTATTATCACCTATAATACTTCCTACTGACGTACTTAAAACCATCTATGATGACTATTCTGTCTGTAAAATGATTATAGCATCAATTACCCATTTATTAATCCTTTATAAATGGAATCTTAACATGAAGTGTGACTGGTTTAGTAAGGGAGGGTCTTCTGTGAATAAAGAAAAGCCTCATTCTGTAGTAGTATCAATCCAGCAAATTCATCAGCATTTAAAATACTAAAACTAAAAAACCCAAAACTGTAATTGGAAAAAGCAATGAGCTGAAAGGGCAAGCCTCTTCCACTGGTGCCACAGAGCCTGTTTCAAGTGAAAAAGAGAGAAGCAGAAATAATCAAAAGTGAATCCAAGCCAAACATCTTTGGCTTCCCTGCTGCATTGCAGAATGACCTTGTGAGGTTCTTTTTAAAAAAAAAGAAATGACGCAAATGCTAGACTTCACCCGTCACCTCTCTTCTTCACCTCTCTCCTTCACTTGGAGACCTCTGATAAGTTCAGATGATGTTATCTAAACACCTGGGCCATGGACTCAGGGCTTCATTATGAATAGGGGCCAATGAGGAAGGCAAGAACCACAGGGAATGGTAGTACTGTGAATATTCGTACATGAGACACAGGGACTGTTTACTTAGTGAATTAAAAGAATAATACTACCCAGCCTTTACAGAGTACTTTTCAACAGTACGTTCCAAGCACCTTATAAATATGTGTCAGCATCCTTCATTGCATTTTACACATTTACACTTGCCCTACAGTCAGACCATGGCAGAGACAGGAATGGAATTCAAGTTTCTTGGGTCCCAGTCAGGCACCTGGTCCACTGAACCATGCTATGTCCTTTTCCACTCCAGGTGTTAGACTCTTAATCCAGTTTTCAGGAAGGTCAACAGAAAGATTCTTATTAACTTGATGGTAATTAGGCTGTGCCTTTTAGTTCTACTATTGCCTCCATTCACTCTTGCATATACAAAAACCTGTTCTGGACAGAATATGTTCTCCTAGAAGAAATTCCATTACTCCTCTGGGAAAATTTGTCAAGTTTTAAATTGCAGCAGTTTTTTCTATATGAATACTACTATTAGGTCACATGTAGTCCATGCCAATGAATGTTTACTCCCTATGGTATAATTCCCAGGGTTTTGTTTGGTTTAGCAAAATATATGGATCGCATTCAATTTTGGCATAAGCAGAAGTAACTCCATTAAAATCAGTAAAGGTGCACCTGTTTACACTAGGGTGCTGAAACCAATCAATGGGCTTCTGTCACTTCCCTTGGAACGTTGCACAATTCAATAAATATAATTATTAGAAACTATTTCTGGATGTGATGTTATGTGTTTGCCTGCAATAGAAAAGGACTGAACTTAATGACTCTGGAGGTCCCTTCCAGTTTCATGTTCTTAGAACCTACTTGCACCTTTTGGGTACAGAGTATGGAGTAATTTTTCATCTAATTTTGACCTAATTCTTCACCAGCTATGAAGCTCTGGCAGAAAAGGACCTGAGGAAGCTTCAGAACTGAATCTTTTTCTTATTCTTCAAAGCTTCTTCTAAATCTCAGCAGAAAATGCTTGTAATATAACTAAGACTGTGCATTCTGGGACTTTTCTAAAGCTACTGATCTTCCGCTAAGATAAGGAAAGACAGTAATACATTTAAAAGGGCAAGCTGCAGGGCAAGAAGTATCCTAAACCACCATCCCCACCATATAAATAAACTTGCTTTGTTAACAGAGGTGAATCCAAATCTGGGCCTTGTGCATTCTTGTAGATCTTTTGTCTTCACAACAGAATCCTTGGAAACAGTGTATACGACTTTACAGCTCCCAGAAATGTCCTCCTAAAAGCAAACAAATATAAAAAGTTGTGCCTTGAAGTTATAATATGTGACTAAAACCTGTTCACATATATAAGGCCATTTTGTACAAAATTGATATAGTCAATTATAAACACAATATACAGAATATCAGCATGAACCCCAAACAGGGTTATACTTTGAAAATGAGACCCAAAGTCCATAGGTAGCTTTCCATTTTGTAGCTCTCAGTTATTGCAACAGAGTGCTTGAAGCTGGCATCTGCATACTCAGATAGATATTTGATAACTAAATACTCAATTGTGCTTGTAATTATCCATGTTTATGGGCAATTATAGGCAAACAACTATGCCTGCATTTTTGAGCATGGACTGTGGCTGTAGTTTCCTTCTCCTCCCCACCCCACAAACTTTGGCTTAAGTCACAAAGGCTAATCAAAGACAGTGGTAATATATCATCACCATCTGATTGCTGTTTAGCCTTCATTATATGAACTGTGCTCCCAGCAAAGCTCCTATTTAACTTTATTTGGTTACTTTCACTTAAATTTCTTTTTTGTTTATTGTCCATGAGTGGATTGGAGCTCAGCTCAAATGATTTTCAATATCATTTTCAACACTTTCAAAAATATTTCCAGAATTTTTTATAAACAAGTCTTGATTGCCATTTGTTGTTCTTTTCAAGTGTTTTATACCCAAAGTTTGAGCCAAATTAGCAGCTTTGATTTGCTGACAGATCACATGCTGGGCATATCTTCCCTGCTGTTGGGTGAATGTAGCTTAGAAATAAGTTTCTAGTAGAGATGCTTGCAGATTCAAAAGTTGCTTTTGGACACTTAACTTCATCAATATTTGTCCAGTTCCACTATCTGCCAACAATTCTGCCACTATGCTAATGACACTGTTTGTAGAAAGTTAATACCAAAAGGGTATTTTTTCACTCCAGAGATGGTTTTATTGATCTGCTAGAGAATGTTTGGGGATAAATCCCTGCAGTATTTTTCTTCAGACAAACCCAGACACTTTACCTACCTCAGTTATTCTCCCAGCATGTGGCTGGAATTGTAGGAGACTGATGAGTCCTCGTTTCAGATCCAAGATCAAGGGCTTTTCTTCTCTATCTCCATAGATGCCTTCAACCTACAAGGAGAAAAATTTGCTTTATAGAAGAGAACCCTGAAGAAGCTAAGAATGGGATAATAACCTAGTTAGCATGGAGATAAGCCAATACCAGGCAGTAAGAGATGCAGCCCTTCTGCTGTTGCAGGGACAGAGAGCTCCCCTGTCCCAGTGCTGCTCAGCTCCTGGCTTCTGGGGGAGCTGGGAGCTGAGCAGTGACAGGACTGGGGACAGAGAGCTTCCCTGTCCTCTCAGCAAGCAAAGTGAGGGGAGGGCTCAGGGCCACTTGGCTATGGGGCATCGCCCCAAGCCAGCTCCGCTGACCTAGGCTGTGATCCTGAGCACCGCACTGAAGCTATGGGCAGCTCCCCTTGCCCCTGTGGCTCTCTGCTGCCTAGGCTGACTAGGAGCAAATTGCTCTTGGTCAGCTTCTACACGTGCATTACTATGCAGTAGCTAATGCATGGTTAATCTAGTACCTGTATTTCTTGGTACTAGCACACCACATATTAGCCTAATTTACTGTGCTGTAAGTCCCACACATGTGTAGATAGAGATGCTTTACTGTGCATTAGATTAGTCTAATACGCAGTAAAGCATCTTGTGTAGTTGCACCCCTAAAGGATTAAAAATGTCCCTGAATAGCACAGGCTTATTTTCACAATGGACTTAGGAATTCACAAGCCTTCAGTTTGCCCTGGGAGCACCAGGAATACTGCCTTCCTGTTAGACCTAATAAAATAAAATAAAACAAAGTAATGAAGATGCTGGTCTTCATCCTGCTGTGTGGAAATCCTAGTTCCAGTCTCTTTCTTTCATTCCATTGTGTTCTATTTTGGTCCTTTTACCACCCTCATTATGGTAACATTCAAGCATCTTCCATTAGAGGGTTAAGGGGCATAATCATCTGTTGACAGAGACCAGAAGGTAGAGTGGGACACTTATTCCTAGGAGGAAATGCCTTCTAGACACACACCAAGACAAATCTACCAATTGGATCATAGACAGATACAGGAGAGACACCAGCCTACCAACTATTAGCGCAGACTTAGTGAAAGGGCAACTGGGGGGGCTAGATGTGTTCAAATCAGTGGGCCCGGATGAACTTTATCCAAGGGTGCTGAAGGAATTGGCCACTGTCATAGCAGAGCCGCTGGCACAGCTATTTGAGCACTCATGGTGCTTTGGCAAGGTCCCAGAGGACTGGAAAAGGGCCAAAGTGGTCCCTATTTTCAGGAAGGGGAGGAGGGAGGGACTGGGAAACTATAGGCCAGTTAGTCTCCCCTCTATCCTTGGGAAGACTCTGGAAAAAATCATTAAAGATCACAGTTGTGAGAGCCCAGCAGGGGAAATGATGCTGAAAGGAAATCAGCATGGATTCATTGCAGGTAGATCCTGCCTGACTAACCTTGTTTTTTTTTTATGACCAGGTCACAAAATGCTTAGAGACAGGAGTCGAGGTAGATGTCTTCTACCTAGACTTTAAGAAGGCCTTCGATACAGTATCTCATTCTGTTCTCGTAAATAAACTGCTAGGCTGTGACATAGATGATTATACAGTCAGTAGGTGGCAAATTGGCTTAGGGTTGGGGTGAATGGGTTGATATCAACCTGGAAAGATGTGGGCAGTGGAGTCCTGCAAGGCTTGGTCCTTGGACTGGTGCTATTCAATGTCTTCATCAGTGACTTGGATGAGGGTGTGGAGAGCACCCTATCTAAGTTCTCAAATGATGCCTAATTATGGGGCAGAGTTAACACCAGCGGGTAGGGAACGGATCCAGGCGGATCTGGAAAGGTTGGAAAAACGGGCAGGATGAAATAGGATGCAGTTCAACAAAGACAAGTGCAAAGTGCTGCACCTTGGCAAAAAGAACCACCAACACACTTACAGGCTGGGGGAATGACCTTCTCAGCAGCACAGCAGCAGAAAGGGATCTTAGAGTCATAGTTGACTCCAAGATGAACATGAGTCATCAATGCGATGAAGTGATCAACAAGGCTAACTGCACTTTATCATGCATTAGCAGATGCATGACAAACAGGTCCAGGGAGGTGATGCTTCCCCTCTATGCGGCACTGGTCAGGCCGCAGTTGGAGTACTGCATCCAGTTTTGGGCACTGCACTTCAAAAGGGATGCAAAGAATCTTGAGAGGGTTCAGAGGAGGCCACTCGTATGGTCAGAGGCCTTCAGGCAAGGCCCTACGAGGAGAGACTGAGGGACCTAGATCTCTTCAGCCTTCACAAGAGAAGGCTGAGAGGTAATTTTGTGGCTGCCTATAAATTAATCAGGGGAGGGCAGCAGGGAATAGAAGATGCTTTATTTACTAGGGCACTCCCTAGAGTAATTAGGAACAATGGCCACAAATTGATGGAGAGCAGATTTAGGTTGGACAACAGAAAGAACTTCTTCACAGTAAGGGTTGCCAGAATCTGGAGTGGGCTTCCAAGGGAGGTGGTGCTCTCCCCTACCTTGGGGGCCTTCAAGAGGAGACAGGATAAGCACCTGGCTGGGGTCATCTGGTCCCAGCGCTCTTTCCTGCCCAGGGCAGGGGGGTCAGACTCTATGACCTACTGAGGTCCCTTCTCACCCTAACATCTATGAATCTCTCCCTACATCTTGATCAAGGAGGTGAGGGGTTTCTTGCATATAGGTTTGTAGGCATGAAACATTGACACACCTTCCCATTATTCCAGTGGAGGAAAACTGGTAGCTGTAGCTCTGCAGTATTCTCTTTGCCCAGTGTAGTTTCAGTGAATGGGCCTCCAGTTGCATTCTGATTCTTCTCATGTTCTGGTTCATGAGAGAATTTAAGGTTTTGGATCTAAAACAACAAAGGACAGAAGAAAGAAATGATTATGTGGACCACAGAGTGTGTGTGCACCGCAGGTCACAGCACTTCATCAGTTTGGCCTGAAGGGAACCTCTTTCTCTCTTATCTTTTTAGAATGTCCCTTGACTCTTTACAGACCCTGCTTACTTTGGAAATAGGAAATGTTAAGATAATTAATGTCATTCAAAGTTAGCATTGCCAAATGCTTATTCAGTGAAAGCCTAAAGCAGGCATATTGATGTTTGGGGGAGGATAAACCACATTGGCCAATTTCCTGAGAGTTGGCATATCTGGGAAAAACGTCACTTATTTACACAAGAACTTGTTGCTGATGGAGTCCAAGAAGATCCAACAGCGGTAGCTTTTCCGCCCAAATTCAAAGGAAATCCTCAAGCCACTGCAGAACACCATCACATACCTGCACTTGAAGAAGCTGCTCTCCAGCTTGACTTCTCCATAGTAGTTGCACATGAACTAAAGCTTCTGCCTTCATCCAGCTTCCTTGCAAGGACACCCTGGGGACATAACCTAGCTGGGCATCCAAGGAGTAGCGATACTGATAAAGGATTCCAGGCTGAAAAGATGGCATCTGTAAACTCCCTATGAAAAAGAAATTAGCAGTAGTGTAACTAGGGGCGGGCAATCAGGGAACCAGTCCCAGGTCCCAACTTAGACAGGTTACAAGATTGGTGGACACTGCTGCAACTGGCCAAGTCACTGCCATCAGCCCAGCCTATGACACAACAACCGCTTGTTACGCAGGCCAGCATTGAAATGATTTGTACATTTCTGCAAACTTGTGATTGCCTTGGATTCAGATTTATCTCAGGATATGGAAAGTTAAATGCCGAGACACTCATTGACATTAATAGACTTCTGATCCAAAAATATGTGCGATTAAATATTTTATGTTTTTATGCTATCCGGCCCTGCTACCAAGTTGGTAGGAAGAGCACCAATATGTTGCAACCTGCCCTGCACGTTGAGTGTGTCCACACTCAGTCTCCTCTGTGGTGGCAGGTTATTTCTTTCTGCTGCTGGAGTTACACTCTGACTACTTGTGTCTTCCCAGAGTGGACTTCACATTTTGGTGCCTATGGCAGGGCACTGCTGGTGCCTGCCACTTCAAGGGCTAGGCTAGGGAGAGGGCAGGTGCCTGGTAAGGGCTGCCATTTAATGCCCAGCTCTCTGTGCTCAAGGGGAGCAGTTTGTGACCAGCCAGCAGGGAAGAAGCATCTCCCTGCTGAGCAATGTTGCTCCAGGAATACCTAGGAGGTAAGGGCAAAAGTTTATGGGGATGGCTAGGAGTCTCTTGGTCCTGGGCATGGCCTAAAACTGTACCCTGCTGGGGATGGGTAGCCTGGTGGGGCTCCTAGTGGTGTGGGAACCCCCAAGGGATGTCAGGCCAGTTACCTCCCTGATGAGGGAGGGCACCTTAATTATTAAGGGCACCTTAATTAAGGGCACCTTAATAACCCCAGCTCCCACAACCGAGGTGGGTAACCCCGTAGTAGGGCCCGAGAAGATAAACCCATGTAAGAGAGTGTGGGCTAGTTGTTCAGAAGACTGACTTGAGGCATCCTCGACTGGTCAAGGCTGGGGCCAGGACCAGAAGGGTCAAAAGGGCTGGGGACCCACCGCGAGGGATGTCCAGAGCCAAGCACCTGGGGTTCCAACTAACCTTGGAGGTGAGGCCAGGGCCAGTGTGGCCAAAGGTCTCGGAGTGGGGGGAGGCACACCCGAAAGGATAAATGAAAGGCCACACCCGAAAGGAGTGCAGGGAGCTAAGCAGCCCAGAATGAGGGAATTAGGCCACCTAATGGAATGGGAAGGGATCCAGTTGGGGTCCAGACTGGAGGATTATGGGGCCCAGTGTGGGGCCAGAGATGTTAAGAACAGAGATGCTATCTGCGAGGCATGGGCTGTAGTGTACGGAAAGTTTTGAAGTTGCAGATAACATCCTCTGGCACTGGGGCAGGAAAAGGGTAGCCTCCCGCCTGGGTAACATCTTACTCATTTTCCATCAAAGTGTGGTAAGTGAGAGAGGCGGGCAGTTAGCCCAGAAACAGGTGGGCGTGCCAACTTCTAACTGGCTCTGGGAAGGCCCCCTGTTACAATGCCTCAGCTGATAATGGAGCTGAACAGAGCTTTTGTGCACATGCTCTGGCAGCTGGGCAGTAGAGGCCACTGTCTGCTACCAAAATTTCTTGCGGTAGAGCAGGATAAGTAAAGCCAAACCTTTGGCTTGTGCTGATGGCTGCCTCCAGTCAACACAGCTGCAAATAGATAACTTGTTGTTCAGGCTAGGGGCTTGAACGCCGTCTTTTGATATGGTCAGATATGGTACTACCCACATCATGATCTTGCTTGCTGTTAAGTCATGGAAGGTGGCAGGCCCTGGCATGTCTTAACCCCTCAGCTGGATGAACCTTCTAGGTTCAGACAGACCATGAGTGACATTTATATTTGCCACAAAAGATAATCAGTTCAATCTGCTTTTAGAGTAAGAAAATATTCTTCTGATATACTGGGTACCTAATGGTCTCAGAAGCATTATGGATTCTGCTGTCCAGGTCATCTGATACTTTAGTATGACCTGGCAAGTAAGCTTCAAAAACACTCCCAAAAAGATGTCATATTCTCCAGGAAAGAGAGTTCACAACAGATCTGGACAGGAGAAAGTGAAAATCTAGCTAACTTCATTAAATCATGCTCAGTGTAAGTAGTAACTGATGTCTAGCTCTTTTAATGATGTTGGATCTTGAAAGTCCCAAAATTTCCTATATACATCATGGCCCCTGGAGAGAAGTTTCTGAATTAGGGAGACTGAAATTAAATTACACTGACCTGTCCCTGAACTCTGAGGATGCACAGGCTTTTGTGAGTTGTCATGCCAATAAATCTTAGCTAAAGCAGCTAGAAATCTGGGCGTTAGCAGAGTTTCCCCTCCGCTTCTCTTCCCTGACAGCAAGATTGTGAGATACAGAATTACAACAAGCAGCCAGCATTGTACAAGAGTTCTTTGTATGATAGGACAAGCATTCTACAGCTCAGGTTAACAGGATACTTTGAAATTTCATGCCATTTCAAAAAGCTGAAATGAGAAGTTTCTTACCTTCTGCTATGCAGGCAAAGAGAGAGAAAATCAGCCAACTGTGTCCTGCAACTGCTAGGGGATTCATGGTGGGGACTGTGTGAGAAAAACTGAGTACTTAGTAGAGACAGGGAAAGGCAGGGGGCAGGGGGAGTATATAACAAAGACTGGGCAGAATGGCTAGGATTCAGTCAGGTGACCTGGCCTGTCCTTCTCCCTATCCCTGAATTACACATTGAAAGCGAGGCAAATAATTAATCTTTGCTCCAGTCCCCGGCAGTATCAGCAAAAGAAATGAAAGATTTGGAAATCGTCTGAATTTGCCAAAGCCTACAACAGTGAAACTGACAAAACCCTGAAAGAACGGCTCCTGGGCGGAGAAAAAGCAAGTCTGGCCTGCTGAATCTAGCTCTGCGTTGGTTCAGAAGAGCAACTCTCTGTCTGACTTATACCCCTCCTCTGCTTCTACCCACCTCCATGCCACCAAGGGAAAGGCAACAAATCCTGACTAAAGGGAAATTGACACAAAAATGGTCAAAGCAGCAAAGAATGATCCTTGCTTCCTGTTTGAGAAGCGGGAAGTTCTAGCCTGCGGGATCAGATTACTTAAAGGGCCAGGCTGGGAAGAAGGAAGAAAGCAGAGCTCTGTGAGTGAAGCTCATTAAGAAACACAGGCGCAGAGGCACATGTGTACATGCACGCGCGCACACGCACGCACGCACACACATGCACACACACATGCATGCACACGAAGGAAAGCATTTACTTCATTCTGTTTCTACTGCAGCATTGCATAAAGGGTCTGTGAAAGTGATCATAATATAGTTTGTTTGTGAAGAAAATAATTCCAGAAAATTGGGCATTAATGTTAAGAGGCTAGACATATTCATGGAGTAACAGGTAAAAACATAAGCAAGCCATGGAGCCTGCCCAGGTCCTCTTTTCAAGCTGAGTACTGCTTGTATGCTCATTTGCTTCAGGAGCATGTACAATGTGCTAGGCTAGGTGTTTTCCAAACAAAGAAGAATGACTGTTGCCAGGAAGAATTTAGAATTAAGAGAAAAGTACACACCTGAGATTGGGGAAAAAGGCTACAACATATAACTAAAGTGATCCCCATGATAACTGGCCATATTAGCTAACAGAGACTGAGTTTTAAAAGGACTCTACAATAAGTCAACAGTACTTTGGTGCCCAAATCCCTTCAGCTCCTGCAAAAATCCCATCCTGAATACTTTAATAACACAGAACTATATGATGTATAATCTCTGAGGACCCAAAAGAGAGGGTTCTTATCTATCAGCTTATTTCACTGCACCATGATTGAAGTGGGCCTTTGGAAGGGATTAGTCTGTAGAAAGAGCAATGACCTTTGGAAAGGAAAGATAACTAAAGAATTCATCTAACAGTGTGAAGTCCTTGGCTTGCAATAAAAGGAAAGTTACTTGCCAGCCCCTCCAGTCCTGTTTAACCACCTGGCCTCTCCGTCAGGTGATTATGGCTCAAGTGCTGCAGTCTGCTGACGAAGGGTTTTTGAACCCGAAAGCTTGCTTAATAACTATTCTGCAACTATTTGGGTTGGTCTATTAAAAGGTATCAAATTCACCCAAGGAACCTTGTCTGCCTATGTCCTTGGACCAACACAGCTACAACTTAAACCCCTGCAGTCTGCTTTATAGTTCACTGTCTTGAATTTCACAAGAATGCATTGATAGAGGAGGAAATAGGTGTTGAGCAAGGAAATGCTGGAAAAACAAGTGCTCTAAAGCATAACTTTGTGGAAAAGGTGTGATTTTTAAAATTTATTTACTTACTCCTGATATAGCCTATGAGGCAATGAGCTGCCAGTGAACAATCCCACACATATTGCCCATGCACATAACTGCAACAAAGTCTCATCAAATCTGACTTCTAGGGTTTGTTCCTAGCTGAGTCACTGAGCAAGTAGCTTAGGACTTGTCTGCCCTGAAATTTTAGCCCCTGACACAGCTACACTGGTGTACCCTAATAATGCACATCCACACTGTGTTAGATTGGTGTCAGTGGGTAAGCACTCAATATCTTAAGCTTTCTGAGACTTTCAGTTTTCATACTGTAATTTACCGTGGTGCTCGTTGGACTTCTCAGATCGACTAGGCCTTCACCTTGTGAAGAAGACAGGACCAGGAGGGACTATCACCTTGTGAGAAGACAGCTTGCCTGACTGCGTGGGTCCCTAAGGTAACTAAGGAATCTTACCGGTCACACCTTTGTTGGTAAAACTCATTAATGGGAAGAGTTCTTAATTCCTGTCTCTCTTGGTCCCCTCTTGGCTCTCACGTAGTGTCCTCAGTTCCGGGGCTCTGCCTCCCCTACACCCTGCCTAATGGCAACCAATAAGATGTTGAGGCTTAACACAGTCTAACTTCAGGCTCACAGCCACAGATGGGCAATGGCCACTGCTTATCGGTATACAGATTCAGAGTCCACACTCAGTCTGTCCCTTGCTCAAAGTCCTTACTTTAGGGCTCCACTTCTCACCCCACTCTTTCCTTCTGAAATACTGAAGTGGGATGTGCCTTAACTGTGGCACTCTCCCCAAGTGTACTCACCACTTCTCTATTCTCTTCTCTCTTACAGGTTCATCATTGTTCCAGTCCCAGACCCCATTGTCTGGGATCCATGGCGAGTATCACTGTTGAGTATCAATGGTGAGTATCCTGGCTCCTCCAATTCAGCAACGGTTAGATGCCTTTTTACTCCAGGCTCCCACCAGTTACCCCTGCTGGGGTACTTCTCTCTCCCATGCCACTCTGGGCTTCTTGGAGGCTCTGCTTCTGGTCCTCTCCAGAAGTTGTTGTGAAGGGGTTTTAACTTCTTACTGGGAGACTGGCCAGAGAATCGCTGCTGACATGCATTTAAAAAGTGTCTCCATGGTGGCACCAGAAGTCCCTCCTGGTTCGTGGCGGTATTTTTAGGCTGCTTCCCCATTCATTGGTCCCGTGCTGCTGGTGAGTCAGCTCTTGTGGTGGTGTCCCCACCACACATACCTGTACAATGGAATACTACTTGCCTTTTTTATGAGGTTCTTTTGATGTTTTGCAAAGCACTTTGATTTCCTCACATAATAGTTGATCTCTATGTGCAAAGCTGCCCAAGTATCTGGAAAACATCTATTAAATAATATATGTGATCTTTAAACTTCTGATCTTTCATGGTATAGGCAAGTGGGGTGTCCATTGCTCTCAAAAGCTCTCTCCATTGCTATTCTGAACTGGGATACTCCATGAAAATCAGCAATGGTTTTTGCATCCAGGCAGACGTGGGAAACCCATTAATTTAGAATCAATGTATGCAGCATTTTAGGACAGCACATCAGTTTGGGGTGTATGTGTACATATACACTTGTAGTGGGACCCAGGCCAAAGGGCCACACCAGGATGGGGACCAGGTGCCACAGTCTCAACAGGTGTTTCACCCCCTTATCTCTATAACCTTTCTGCCATGACTTAATGTTAATGTAAAGGATGTCAGGAGGTGGTACCTGACTGTATGGAGTTTGTTCAGATAGGCACAGGTCTCTGTGTCTGGGTATCTTCTGTGGGGCTCCATCTCCCTTACACACTGTCCCTTTCCACTTGGGTGTTGATCAGGATAGACTCTTGGCCTTTCTAGGTACCTGTCTTTACATGATGGGAGAAAAGGTCAATGGGAGAAGAAAAAACAAGCAACCTGGGACTGATGTGAACTGGCCGAGCCCTGTGACTCTGGTAAGGGTCCACTGCCAATGATGTCTGAGTCATGTGGAAATTAGTAAAACAATATAATGTAGTCATGTCTGTCTCTGCTTACAGGCCTACCTTCAGCCTCGCAATGTGCATCTACTTTCTCCTCAGGCAGTTGAGGCTCCTCAGGGTTCACCCCCTAGTCATGAACCTAATTTACATGGCAAGCCAGTGTCAGGCTAACCCCTGTGGGTAGTTTGGAGCCATCAATACTCTAAACCCCCAGGAGGCCCTTGCAGGTACCTGGCATCCAGTATTTGCAGGATGGTCAGGTTTGTGCTGTGGGAGCCAGGATCAAGCTGGTCTTTGGTGAGATGTCCTCAGCTCCAGTGGAGGGAAGCAGCATGGGCTGGCACCTACGCCAATGCCACCTTCTCTTTGGGACCAGCACTGCCCTATAAGGGAAGTTTTGGGTTGGTCTGGGCCAACTTGGACTCCTCCATGCCCTCTTGTACCCTCTGGCTGCTGCCAGGTGTTGAGAGCCCCTGTGGGACTCATCATTGCCTGCAGCTGTGGTCTCCAGGTTCTAGGTGGTGCTGGACACACTGACAACTTCTTTCCTTCCTGGCCAGGCTCCAGGCCCAGGTAGAGCCTGGATTCTAGGTCTTAGCCTTGCGCAGAGGGCAGGCACATGGGGAGCACGTTGCCCGCCATCTGCCTGCTGTGCCTGGAAAGCAGGCACACAGGGAGAGTGGGGGAAAGGGGGACATGCTGTTTGCCCACAGGCCCACTGCCCACTGTCAGGATGGTCCGGGGTCCCACAGTCTGCAGGGCATCCTAGCGGTCATTGCCCCAGTAAGTGCGGGGCCAGGCTGGGTCCCTACTACAACACTACATGGACAATATGGCAGGAGACTGGCCTCCATTGACTTAAGGAGCTGAGGATTCCAGTTTTTTTGTCTGTGACTTTCAGCCATACAAGTTTGGTATCTCATATGTGGACAATACTGAGTATGGGATTAATTTCATACTGTAGCAGTATTTCACATGCCATGTAATTCCAGAAAAGTCAAAAGACAACTTAATTGATTCTGATCAGTGTTTTTATTAAGAAATAGCTAAGAATTGCATTGAAAGTATATAGGCCTATGCAATGCAATTTAACTCGTTAGTGAGCAAGAATACTATTTAGTACTCTCACTACCAGTCTCAGCTTCCTGACCTGTTAGGTTCTGTGATCCGCTGGTTAAACTCTGTAACAAGGGCCACCATATTCCATAAAATCTAATCCAAAAGTTTTTAGCAATTTGAAATCTCTAGGACCACATAAAATAGCTCTTTCAGGGAAGTATTGTATTTCAGACCCTCTCACTTCTTCAGCTTTTGCTCTGACTGTAGTAGCCTTAGCACCGCACTGTTCTTCGTCACTCTTGATTCTTCCAGGAACCTTAAACTTGCCATGGAGTGGGAGAAATAGGGAAAATGACATGGCTAACTATGCAGAGATGCTATGCATGCTATACACCCTTATTCCTAAAGAGATACTATGGGTCTTACATTCTTTATATAAGTTCCTGGTATGTATTATATCATAACTACAGAAATCTGCACACTGCAGTAACCTAGCTTGTAAGAGACAAAGACCTGAATGGTTATTAACAGGTTTGCATTAGAGGAAAAGTTAAACATCTCTAGCTACCACTGCTACCTGAAAAGCCAAAATTAAGGATGGAGCTAAAAACCTCAAGGAGCTGTGAGCTATTTTGTCAGCCTCATGAAGGCATGTGCCTCATGAATGATGTATCCATCTAGTCTTCCAAATGCCTCAACAAACAAGCATCACTCCCCTCCTACCTTAATGGCAACCAGTTCCTTTTCATCCAAATCCCTACCTTAGTAATACAGTAGGGAGGTAACAAGGCCAGGAGCTGTGTTCAATAAAAAGGAGACAAAGAGTTGAGATTCCCTAGTGTATTGACAGTTTTTTGGCTGAGAAGGTCCCTGTCACTTCTGATAGTTTTACATAAGCATTGACAGGATTGAGCCTGTTGAGAGGACAGCTCAGCATTGTCTCCTGAGATAGTCGGCACCCTCAGGAAATGCAGTATCAAAACTCATCTCCCACATCTCAGAAGAGATGTAAAATCCCAGCTGTTTCCTTTCTGTGATCCCTTGTATCACGTTGGGCCAAATATCCAACTGGAGTTTAGCAGCAGCAGTATTTTAAATATATGTAGCTAAGTTTAGAATTTCACAGTTTATGGTATGAATGAATATATATGACACAATCATTAAACCGATTAGGTCTCAGTAGAAGATGTCAAAGCAAGGGGGGAGATGCGGTGATATTGACTATTATATGCTTTCTTGTGCTCTACATAACTCTTTTCACTACTTGATTACTGAGAGTAAATTATTACAGCTGGAAATGCAGTAGCACTACTTGTAGCTTTTTCAGCAGG
>NW_005843111.1:95604-100263 GCF_000455745.1 Alligator sinensis | reverse complement strand
AGGAACAATGGCAGATCATGTTAGCTGGTTGGGTCTGGCTGATTCTGCTGGGAAGAATGAAACTGGAGAACTTCTGCAGTTCCAATGTGCACTGGAAATGAAAAACACACACAAGATGGGTTTACTTCCACCAGATTCCGGTATGGTCTACACTACATAGAGTTTGATTTCTGTTGATAAAACCGAGTGCACCAACACTCAGAGCTCCTCAGCATTTATACCATCTCTCTAGCCAGAAGAAGGTTTCTGCCCCTGTCTGCTAGCTGGCAGAAGGCATGTGTACACCCCCCTGCCTCCTGCTGGCTGCCACAGTCCCTTTCACAGCTGGTGACTTGTTAAGGTGCACATTTTATGTTGCTTGCAGAGCTTCATGGAGCTTCCAGGAGATATGTGTGCACTTTGGTGGCTTAGTGACTTCCAAACATTGTCTGTTGCAGCAAAATTGACAAACATAGACAATCCCTCTAAGTATTTAACTTCTCACCCGTATAAACCAGGTGCTAAGTGACTTAATTTTCTTATCACCCATGTTACTTTAGAAAATAGGACTTAGGCTCCTAAGTCGCAAATTTTTTCAGAATGTCTTTTTCCTATTGTCTTTGCTGGTTGCAACCGCATGCATTGCTGTACTTAGTCAAGATAAACAAAAATCATTTGCGTCAAAGGCCACGTTGATAAAATCCCATATTTGGAACAGTTAAATTTAGCAGGGAGTGCCACATTTGCTTATTTGCATTTGATCATTTGTTGCTTGAAGACCAGATCTTAGAGTGTAGCAAGTTGAAATATACTGGTATCTTACTCTTTAAAAATCTAGTTGACTGATTGCTACCTGCAGAGAAGTACAACTGGTCAAACCTCCAGGTACTTGCTTAATGGAATTTTCACAGCCAAACTTAGAATGAGATTTTAACCTTGTCTCCATACCCAAATCCCAGTCTGATTAAACATTTTCACAGGTCATGTGTTACTATTCACTCAGAGATACCCTTGCAAAAGGTATTGACCTCCTACTCTGCATTTCAAAAATACACACACAAAGGAACCTTGCTGCTATTTATTTTTTAATCTATCTGGATCATATTCTTGCTCTCATCTTAAAACATAAGTGTTCATGGAATGGGTTCAAGTGGTTACATGATTTGTGACCCATAGAAAGTCATTCAGCTTCTCTAAGATACAAAATCACCATCTGAAAAATAGATAGAATAATATCTCCTTACATAAAGGACTACTGAGACTTACATGATGTGTATAAAGATGCTTTAAGAATCTTGGTTATAAAAGGAATTTAGATCATGCATGTTTAAAGCATGCATTATTATAATGTTTACCTGGTTTCTCTTCTTCTGGAATAGGTTCTTGTTTCTTTTTCTGAGAAAATCTAAAATAAAGAAATGAAGAGAAAAAGTAATCATTTTTGTGTTCTAAATCAGGGATGCTCAACCTGCAGCCCATGGGCCAAATGCAGCCTGCTGAGCCTTGAAATCCAGCCCATGGGGCTCCCCAATAGTCAGGAAATTTGGCGGCAGAGAAGCCGCAGCAGTTAATACTACCACCCTGCTCTGCTTTCAGAATCTCAAGCCCTGAGCCATATGTTGGAGCCAGGTCACAACCTTACAGCTGCATAGCCAGATTGGGGCCAGGCCATGCCCCCTTCCCTCTGTGCAGCTAGGCTGGTGCTGAGCCACAGCCCCTTCCTTCCTCAGGTTCAAGCCATGCCCCCTCTCCACCCCTTGGGGAGCGAATCCCCTTGGGGAGAGATCAGGGCTGAATCATGTCCCCTCACCCCCTGTGGGGCTGGGTTGAGTCTGGGACAAACCCTCTTCCCCCACACAACTGGGTGAAAACTTGGCTGCCTCCTGTCCCTCTCAGCATGGCTGCTTGGGCCCCCGCTGCGACTGCCTCAGGTGTTGGATTGGATCCACCAGTTGGATCTGGCCCACAGAGGAACTGGTCATGCCCGTCCGGTCTGCCAGGTGAAAAGGTTGAGCACCACTGTTCTAAATGGTAAGTAAAGCTGGTGGCCATGAAGTGACAGAACTGGTCTGCCACTTCCCTGTTCACTTTCTGCATCCATGTGTATTTTTATTTTCTAATTATTCTCCTCTTCCTATTTTAGCTGTAGTTCCATAAAAACTATTGAAAGCTGGATCACTGCACAGTTTTACCAAGTCTCCTTAACCTTTGTCCTGTGTGCAAGCCTGAGCTTCCATTGAGCAATGCCCACTGAGCAGTGACTGCCAACTGTGTCACTGCCAATTCAAAGAGAATGGGAAGATAACTTTTATTAAGATTGTTTGATCTGAAATGCTCTGAAATGGCCATTGCTCTGAAATGTACTCAGCATGTCTCCAGCCACCTGTACGTGAGATTTTCAGTTTGCTTTTGAGTGATAAATATCCATTGGGTTATATTTTGAGAGAACCTGGTTGAAGAGCTCCTTCCTAAGTGATGCCCTCTGGAGGGCAGACCTGCTGTGATCTGGGAAATTTGTGTCTGTGGCCTCTCCTCTGTGTTTGTTGTCAGGGACTGGGGTTCAAGTTGTAGGTTGGCAGTTGCAGTCTGTAACATCCCCATAACAAGATCCTTTTCTGCAAGGAGATAAAAACAAGTAGAAAGCAGAAGAATTGTAGTCATTCCAACAAAAAAGAGAGAAGTTTTAACCATGCTAATTCCCCCCCACCCTTCCTTGTAATCCCCACTTGCTTGTTTTTGTTAATTTTTCATCTTTTATTTCCATTCATGTAGCATTAATCAACCTGACAGGGTCCCCTCTTTTGTGTCCTGCCAAATTGAAAATGCCCCTGGAGATGATGTAGTTCTCATACCATACCTACACAATACCATGTCATCTGATTGCTATATTGCTATGTTCTATTTGCCCCCAAATCTTACTTTTACCTTCTGTGGTGTCTGATTAGTGGCTTGCATCCTCCTGCCCTTGTATTTGAATCCTTCCATACTCCTACATATCAAGCAAACCTTCTCATGATATCCTGCTCCTGGAGAGGTGGCATGTGTAATGCTCCCTTGCTATAGGCAGATTTGTGGAGCCATAGACTACAGTGCTTCCATGATAAGAATGCTACATCAACACCTACTATGACTTCCAAGGGAAAATAACTTTTCTCCCACTCATTAATTACATCCATTGAAAAATGTACCCTTATAATTAATACAATAAATACAATGTGGCTAAGAATATTTATCTTCCTACCACTGCATTTTAATATTATAATCCAGTACTGCAGTCTTCATTTAGCAACATCAGCATCAACTGCAGTGGCAGCTGCAGCCTATAACAGAGAACCAAAAATGTTTAAACACAGGGCCCTAAAAGCCATCTGAAGCCAAACTGAAGCAGATTCATAAGGTTGTGTCTACACTGTTTCTGAAGTTATTCTGGCATAGTCACCAAATAACATTTCCTTTCCAGTTGCTCCTGCTTGGTATGTGCTAAAACCTGAATATTAGGCAGTGTAGCTGTCTTAGGGTGGCTCTGAGCATATGCCCCAGTGCTGCTTTTAGGCTCCCTGTCTTGAGCATGCTCTTTGGCATGCACTCAGGGCCACTCTAAACTGGCTATAGTGACCCATTTCCAGGATTTAGCATGGGTTTTGTCAGACTGTGTGACAGGGTGCTCCTAGGCAGTGGCTCTGAACTCAGCTCAGTAGCGTTGTAGAAAAGCCTGTAGTGACCTGACTTTCATAGATACCAAGCACCAAGAGGTTAATGGGAAGCCAGCACATATGGATATCTGGTCACTGAGGTTATTTTGAAATTGTTAACCTGTACGTTTTATATGAGAAAAAACTTTTGATTTAACTGTGGATACTCATTGATAACTGGCAGTGAAGCTCCAAAAGCAGACACTGGACAGAAGGAGGGAATGAAATAAAAAACTGTTCGTGACCTGAGAGGCAAATTTTAGAAATCTATCCATCTGTCCAGTTGTCCCATCACTGGTAGTGTTCAGGCACCTGAACACCAAATAAAATTCAAATACTTAGGTCTTCATCAGTTACTGCAAATGAAGTAATTTATGGTTTATAGGGTTATTAGAAAACTCTAACAAATGAAGAGATGTTTCTTCCACAAGTATGCAACCCTGAAGTCTGATCAACTTGCAGTCTCTACAATATACAATGGGAATAAACTTATAGAAATGGTGAGGGTGTCAAGTTGTCAGGATAGAAGTAGGAGCCAATTCTTCCCATTGAAGCTTCAAGCCTCTGACTCCAGGTTCTTCACACCTCTCTGGCCAGCTGTGAGCAGCCATTCCTGAATAGCCATCAACGAGTCTGTCTGCAGGATCTGACACAGCAGCTCTAAAATCTGTTGGCAGAAGAGCAAAGTGAAAAAGTATCAGCATGCTCAGGTCAAAGTGACACGGCCTGTACCTGCAACAGATGAATAGGAGGTCAGGGTGGTATGCACTGTTTGTCTTGATACTACACTAATGTGGACTTTGTCTTGCAGTTTTACTGAGCTACATTTGCCTGCTCAGGGGCTAGCCCACATGTCTGAAGATGAAATAGAAGACCTAGAGGATACTGTATGTAAGTCTACTGCCTCCAAGTGTGGGATATGCACCACAAAGGACTTGGAACAGGTCCTGCGCAGTGAGCTAGTGTTTGAACTGGACTAGACTTGTCA
>NW_005843111.1:94958-95573 GCF_000455745.1 Alligator sinensis | reverse complement strand
ACTCTTTCCTGTGTACGCAAGCTCATTGCTAAACAACTTCACCATAAAAGAATTTACTGTCTGTTCAGCATGACCTCCCTTCTTCAAGCACTTTTTTGTTTTTTTAGCATTTCCTGCTGTACTTGCTAAACTGGACCCTGCCGGTGAGTCTCACTCTTCATGCATCTCCCAGTTACAAGAGGGCACCAACTTCAGTATGTTTCTCAAGGATTCTCAAAGCCCTTCACACTCTCTACTTAGCACTTTTGTTAGCTCTCTTTCTGCAGTTAGCTTGGTGCTCTAACTACTGGCATTTTACCATTTAAAGAGCAAAGAAATAGCAAACCCAAGGTGAGGGGAAAAAAACAACACAACTTCTAGTATATGATCTAATCTCCATGGGGACAGAGGAAATTAATTTCCCCAGCATACTTCCAATTTTTCATACACTGCAGTCCTCTAGTTCCTGGCCACTACAGTCTGTTACCATTCAATATTTTTATTAACGATGTAGAAGTAAATGTAAGATCCCTGCTGATAGAATTAACAGATGATTCAGAGATTTATAGAATGATAAATAATAAAGGAGCAGGACCAATATCATAAACAGGGGACAGCAGTTGGAACAGCTGCATC
>NW_005843111.1:70184-94948 GCF_000455745.1 Alligator sinensis | reverse complement strand
GTGAGAAATTAAAAAAAAAATACTGCTGCAGCTGCAGCCTCATGAGCTCACTGGTGGCATGGCAGCAGCTGAAAATCACCACTGTCCCTGTGTCGCAGCTGTCCTGGGTGCCCAACTGCATTGTTATGCCTCTGGGTGGAATAGGCGTACAGAGTAACATGGGTCATTTGGTAAACTGAGCCCATTCAAATGCGTGTTTAATACAGATAAAGGCAAAGTGAGGTGAGTAAAAACAAAGAATGCAATCCATGCTTGTAGAATGGGGGGCTGTATTCTAGAGAGATGTTACTTAGGAAAACATGTAGAGGTTATAATGAACAAATAACTCTCAGATGATGCTGTGATAAAAAGGAACTAATGTGATTTTTGTATACATAGAGTAGTGAACATAACTAAGAACCAGGTGATTTTACCTTGCTCATACAGCAGTGATGAGACTGATCAAGAGATATGAATGTTTATTTCTAGCCCATACATTTGTAAAAGAAGATGAAAAACTGGAGAGAGCACGAAGCCACAGACATTATTCAAATGCTGGAGAAAATGTTTCACATTGGGAAAGTTAGAAGCTGATATATTTAGCTTATCAAAAAACGGTATTTGAGAATTGACTTAATTTGGGGGTGAAAAGACCTAAAAACTAAACAGCACTTCAATCTAATGGTGAAAAGCATAACATGGATCATTAGCTAATGTCAAAACCAGACCAAATCAAGATAGAAACAAGACACGCACGCGCGCGCGCGCGCACACACACACACACACACACACACACACACTTATTTATTTGTTTATTTATTTAAACAATGATGATTAATCATTGAAATGAACCAACATGGCAAGTGGTGGATTCTCCATTTCTTAATGCTTTTTTGGTCAAGACTGGATGCCTTTCTGGGATCTATTCTATTCTATTCTATGTAAGTTCACACTCACCACCATTGGGTCTGTCAACACTTTGGTCAGTTTTATTTGGTCATACCTAAATTAACCCTCAATGTAGGGGTAACTGGGTAAAATTCTGTCACCTGTGTTACACAGGAGATTAGACTGGATAATGTAATAGTTCCTTCTGGCCTTACAATATATTAATCATCATACAGAGATAAAATCCTCTAGAAAGGTCTTTTTTTCTGTCTGTCAGTCTGTCTTATATATTCACTTGAATAGCAGTCCCACAGGGAAATTGAGTATCAAGAAGTAGGCAGAGGTCATCCACTCTTTCTTTTTATGTTCTACTTACAACCAGTTCTTGATCCTGGAAAGATAGGACAGCCTCCTTGCCTTTATTCTTGGCATTGTTGCAGTGCATTTGGTGGAAGGAATGGCAGGTGTTTGCCCGAGAGGGAGGTGGGATGAGGCGCCCAGTTTCTGCTGAGTACTGTGTAGCTCTCCGAAGTTCCTCTGTCTGTTAAAATAGACACATATACTGTTAGATAGAAAGGTTCAGAGTGGGAGAGGGATGCCAGGGAAAAAATTAAACTGAAGATGACAGAGTGCAAAGAGGCTGTGTCTAACAGGCAAATCTTTACAGATGCATGAAAACAGGTGTTTGGCACTGGGTGAAAAAAAGGGAAGGCTCCTTGTGCTGTCAGAGTGCAACCAGTGCAGGGTTTTGAACAGTCACATGTGAGAGGTGCCTTTCTCCAGTTGGGAATGGTGCCCCCAATGTGCAAATATCATTTTTATTTAAAGCTGAAACTTGTAGGCCACCTACTGGTGGCAATTGGAAAAAACAGATAACTGGCTTTTCAAAACTCAAGCACTTTGCATGTCAATCTAGCAGTACCAACATGCAACTTTGATCATTCATTCATGAAAGAAACAGGTCCCAGTACTAAGAAAGAATAATTTAGGGTGCTGAATTTGGTGGTCTTGAATGTGAGTGTGAGAATGATGGTGCACGCTAAAGGTGATTTAGCACAGATAGGCTTGTATAGCAAGCTTCCTATACAGGGTTTTGCAGATGTGCTTCAGTCTTGAACTGCAGTGTTCTCTAGTATTCTAGCCCTGGCTCCCACACACCACTGCCAAAGTCCTTCAGTCCTTACCTGAAACTTTGTCCATCCTTGATCTTCCATACTCCTTAATCCTGGTCTGCAGCATCTTGTAGGTCCTTTGCTTCATTGGAAATTGCACCATTGTATGATTGTTTCATAACATGCATCTATAAAGTTTTTAAATGGGACTACCTAACTTATTCAATTTGTACTCTAAGGCAGATATGAGCCTGTGTCCCAAAAGACTGATTCACTTCTTCCTTTGGTTTAGTCCCCTTATTTTTGTTGATAAGGACACAGATTTCATGTCTTGGATCTAGACTGTCAACACCCCAAAAATGGGCTGAGAGGTTATGATCCAGTATGTTCTACAGGCCAGGGGACATTTATCATCTGGACTCAAACCTTAGATTTGGAATGAAGAAGCCTGTGGCTTGGTTCTTGGCCTTCTGTGTGACTTTCATCCCATTACACATTTTTCCCTTCCTAGATTACATATAAGTAGGCTAAAACTATGTTAAAATATTAAAATTATCTTCAACAACTGAGGTTTTTAAGTGTCCCTTCAAATAATGAAGCTGTCACTGACAAACAGAGGGCAAGAGATATAAAATAGCGATAAAGTAACTGTAAATCACTCTGTTCAGGTTTTGCTGCTCCTTGTTTCTTGACTTCATTCCAGGTGTTGGTTTGATGATTCTCAACAGCCACACAGTTTTAACTCTCACCTTACTTATCACTTCTTTTTTCTCCATTTCTTTGCAGGAGGCGGCACTAACTCTGGCAGCAAGTTCCTTCAGTTCTTCTCGCCATGCTTCTGACAATGAACCTGTGAAGAATACAAAAGGTATGAGAAGGCTCAGTAAAGTGGTGCCATTTGGCTCCTATAGAACTTATCACCCCTATGTATGCCTTAACATAGAAGGTTCTTTTAATTGTTCCCATGGGCATTCAAAGACCTTCCATATTCATTGTGGAAGGTAATTTGAATGATCATATCCTTATGCCAAAGGTTCCGGGAGAGCTTGGATAGAAGTGATAGGAGAAGCAAATACATAGTAGGTTTCACCACTGGATACATTATCAAAGGTTATTATGGGATGCATTATGCAATCTCTTTATGCAGTGATGCTTTCTTTAAAAGGGAAGAGGAAAGTAATGTTCCTAAAGTCCATACCAGGAGCAGCACATAGAAATGTGCGGGGAGAATATGTGAAAGTGACAGAAGCTCCCTAGAGAGAATGTTTCCTAGGCTGAGAAGATCAGGAGGCAAAAGGGGGAAACATCTGTATGGCCTCCACTGTTTAATCCTCCTCATTTGTAGATGGATTCTGGAGGGACAGTCAGCATTGCAGGAGTTCAAGAAGCTACAAATAACAGCATAGAAGTAATTGTGAGTGCTTTTTTTCCCCATGGCTTGCTGCTTATCCTAGGGCCTTGTTACATGTTGCACTTTGAGCTGCTCAGATGTTAAAAGGTGTTAGTACTAGCTTGAGTTTGGAGAAGCGTTGGTGACACATAGGGGGTGCACACCCAGAGATCGGCCAGGCCCCCACTGAGAGAAGTGCCAGTGGCACTTCTGAGTTTGTTACCAGCACTTCTGCCAGTGGTGGCAATCAGCTGCTGGCCACACTCCCTTGCCTGGTAATTGGCTGCTGGGGGACCCCACCACCCCATTATTAGGAGGCACCAGTCACCCATGTGGACAAGTCATACCTTAAGGCTAAAAATCTCTGACTGTCCCCTACTTGCACAGTGGTGACTTGCCACTAGAGGGCTGGTGAGCAGAGGCGTGACTAGGAGCTACAGCTGTGAGCTGCCACTACAGGGCTGGTGAGCCAGGACAGGCTTCTAGTCTTGCTCTGCAGCAGGGAGGTGGGGTAGGGATGAGGGGGGCACATGAACCTGGGAGGTAGAAAGTTAATGGAATCAGGGTGGGCAATGAAATGGGAAGTGGAAAGGAAAAGGGGGTGGGTGAAGGGTAGTGAAATAAAATCAGCCAGCCATTGAAGGATAAAATAAAAAGAAGGAAAAAAAAATAATTTAAAATGAAATAAAGAAGAAGTAAATGAAAGGTCTCATGTTTTAATAAATCAGGATTTGGAATTGGGGTGTGGGGGGGTGCTGGTCATGCTTCCTGGGGTGGCTAGGAGGTGGAAGCGGTGAGGGAAGGCACTTTTGGAGAAGCTACTTCTCTTGCCCTGGGAAGGAAGCTGCAGCTCATGGAGACCCAATCTAGCCCCCTATCTTGTTCCCTCCCTGCCACCAGACCCCACCCTTGGACCTGTCTATGCCCTTCAACCTGGCTAGCTGGCATGTGTTCTGTAGGCTGTTTGCATAGGGTTGCACCCCTGGGGGTAGAAGGGTCACACACCTGGGGGCAGGGGGGGAGTTGGCTTGGTGCCAGAACCGGCCCCTGGACAGTAGAGTTCAGGGAATGGAAAGTTTGTCCACGCAAAACAGGATGGTGTGGGAGGGGACACTGCATCCTGGGATGCTAGAGGACTGCAACTTGGGCAGCTCTCTGTGGGGAGTGGCCACATATTAATGGAACTCAAGTCAGGTAACACAGATCAGAGATAAACCTGTCCTGGAGTGGTGTAACTTTAAGCCACTTAAAGTGTGCTTAAAATTAGTTTCAGGTGTTAATGTGTGGACAATCCAGGGGTTAAGAGCTCCAGGAGCCACCTAAAATAAATGTGTAACAAGCTCCCTACTGACAAGCTGGCAGTTCTGTTTCAGATCTTTTCTATCCCATCTTTTCTTTGTGCTATATCCAGAGGCTGGTGAAACACCAAAACACTGTACATACCTTAGTGCTCCCTGGTGCTCAGCAGGTGATGGTCTCCAGGAGAAGGCAGAACCTGCAACCTCAGCTTATCAGCAAAAAAGAGTGGATGGGAGTGGACCCAAAACAAAGGGACTTTGTGTGAACAGGGGAAAGATGGGAAAGGACAGGCAGGAGCCTCTAATTTAACAAGCCATAGGACGAGGATATAATTAATCTCACTCTACATAACTGGGATGCTGTTAATCAGGGTATTTGCAAGGAACCAAATTAAACATCATGATGATAGTTAATGGCATGGCCTGTAGCATAATTGCCATGCTAATTGCATTTGACTGAGCTACAGGGAGGTGATTAAATGGTTCTCACATAGGGCTATCTGGCCTTTGTAGTGATCAGAAGATGATGGTGCTTTGTCTGTCATCTAAAGACCTCTTCCAGTGCTGCTTCAGCAGAGATGAGCTGCTGTATCACCCAGGCTATGTCAAGTTCACTTTCTGCAGGCTGGCAGCACACTGCAACGTCTCGGAAACCTGGCATTATTTTTCTGCGGTTCAAAACCATTTCAGCTCAAACGGGCAGGAAAAATAATCAGGTTGAGCTTTTTTATCAGTGTCAGTCCTGACCTTGCTCCAACCCATTAGTGAGCCAAAACCAGTGAAGTAAAGTCATTGGAGAACCATTTCAGGTACAGCATGATGAATTCTGTTAATCAGGAATTCCACTTAATTGGGACAAAAGGCCATCTAGCAGGGCACCCTGATTAACAGACTCTGCTGTACCAGAATATGTGAACAGAATACTAACCTATAGCTAGTCTGGGGACCAGATTACTATGTGGATCTCCAATTGGCAGCTGGATGCCAGGCGCTCCCAGTATGGTCGTAGAAAGCTGGCCCTTTATCATTGGATGAGATGGCAGAGGGGTCAGTCTGGACCACCCATCATTAACCATGCAGATAGGAACACCATTCAAACCTAGATAGGAAAAGGGAAAGAGGGGAAAAGCAGCAAGTAATTCAGTGGAAGAAGCACACAAAAAATAAGCATTAGCACCTTATATAACACATGCAACATCAAAGTTACATCCTGTCTGAATGATAAATCAGTAGCTGCATGGTTTCTGCTGTACCATGCATGTCTAAATCTTCTCTCCTCCTATAGTACAGAATGAGTCCTTGAAACCTCTATTTTTTAGATAGATTCTATACGTACAATGAGAGCATAAACAGTTTGGATTAATTAGGATACAGCCTCTATTTTCTTTAACAGGAAGAATGACATTGGATAAATTCCCCAGGAGTTTATTTGGGAAACACAGAGCTAACAGTAGTGTAATCAGCTGCTGCATCATCTGCATATAGAAAATAGGTTCTGGGATTGAATGTAGACACACGTGGGATTAACTTTAGGAGTCCCAGATCACCACCACCATTGCTAAGAAGAATCACCAGAGTGACACTTTCAGGAAATGTTGCACAATAAGACTTGTGCTGCTTTCCCTTATACCCCGTGCCCTATCACCAGACCTGGGATGGAGCATTAGATAAATTCCTTTGTTCCTGCATGTCCCATTCAACCTTTATGCTTCACATCAATAGTACCTTCAACTCCTCCTTCTTTGCCATAGTACTAAATTCCTACCTTGGATGTGAGTCACCCGATGAGGGTGGGGATTGTGTCGTGAAAAGAAGGAATGGTGGCTAAAGCTGCCAAAGCGAGAGGTGCTCTTTGACTGAGGTCTCAGGGCCTCCACACTAAACATTAGTGGTGTGTTCAGAGTCATGTGTTCAAGTTTCCCTGAGACTCCTGTGATATCTATTCCTCTGAATGGGGCAACGACTGGGCTCTTTGACATCTCCATCTTCTTTGGAGCTGATGTTCTCTTGGTACTTGTAGAAGAAGAAAAGTTAATCACCCATTAGCACATGATCACATTTTATGAAAACATCTTTACCTTGAGCATCACTTGGATTCATGGAAGGTGAAATTGGAGTCCAGATAGATGCAGGAGTCCAGTTGGGGTTATTTTCTTCTTGAGGCTGTCCCTCCAAAATCTATTCAAAACGAGCAGGAGATCCTGGGTCACTTATTCTTTTCCTCTGTATACCAAGGGCTTGAACCAAATGGAGGGAATCCTCTCCCTCATTGACACCAAAGTAAACTTTGTAAGTGTCTTGGATCTGAAATTCTCACACAGCTGAAATGCATGAAATGCTCAAGGCAAGTAGACAGAGAAAATGAATTTGAACCAAATACCTAAATGAAGAAAACTCAGTAGCAATGTTTGTGTGTGTGTGTTTGTGAATGCATGTGTGCAGCATAGGTTTGTTCAGTATTTATAGGAACGTTTTGTTTCTATTTGTAAGGCAGCCAGAGTTCATGTGAGCTTGGACGCTGAGATGCAAGCCCATGCAGACTCCTACGTATTTGCTGAAATGCAGAAAGAAGCAGCTTTCTGAGGAAATCCCCAGGAAAACAACCGGCTGCCTGCTCCAGTTGACAATTCGGAGTGATGACTCAGGGTCATGGTTTTCTGGTCAGGCAGTTGCTGAGACAGACACAGTACAACTTCCCTCCAATACTAAACTCATATTCTGAAGGCTGACAAACACCTCAGAGGATTTTTAACTGGTATTTTCCTATCAGCATAGGTGCTGAGATCAGGAGCCTTTTGAAGCATCCTTATATTTAATTGGTGCCTTAGCTAGCATTTCTTTGAGGTGTTTGGCTCAATGCCTTGCAGGAAACCATGGAAAAAAGTAGGATCTGATTTTTCCTCATGTTCATCTGAACACAGCTCTGACCATTCAAAACTTTCCGCTCTCTTCAATCTCCCCTACAGCACCCCAAAACTTGGGTGACAGTGCTCTCTACTGGCATGTTTTCTGGTACTTCACCATGTTTTCCGGTCTTTGCTGTGGCAGGTTAGTGATATTCAGGAAAGGTTTTTTTGGGGACTGACTGGTAAATCCTTCAAGTGCTGGGTAGAGCACACTGGACAGAGAATTTTCCATGAACATTTGATCATATTTTTGCACATTTTTTTTCAATTTGAACGTTCAGAGCCCTTCCACGTTTGCTTTACATGAATGCAAATGTGGAAGGTCTGTATAAGGGGTGTGTTTTTCAGACAGTGAATCTGAACTCATATCTATGAGCAGTACGCATCAGAAGCTCGATTCTAAGTATCATATTCATCTAATCAGGTAATATAAAAACATTTTGCGTTCTATGTATTGGATCCAAGGTATGAGGGAAAAGGGGGTTTAGAGCCACTTTTGCCTTTCTCTGATCCTAGGAATATCCGGTGAACAGGTTATCGCCTGTAGCAAAAGTGTCCCATTGGCAGCCTGTAGGCCTCATGAGGCCCATAAAGGCCCCCAGGGTCCTGCCTGGCTGTTGCTCCCCCTGTCATCCTGGCCACAGCAGCAGCTGGAGTCTTCAGGCTCCCCTCCCTCCTCTAGCTTACACTTCTTGACCCCTTCCCATGGTGGGGTGAAGCAACAGTAACTAAATAGGGTTGACCAAGTAACTAAATCCTTGGATGCTGGTGTTGCTGTGGACATGGTCTTTCTAGACTTTAAGAAGGCCTTTGACACTGTCTCTCACCGCATCCTCATCAACAAATTAAGCGACTGTGGCATTGATGCCTACACAGTTGGATGGGTAAAAAGTTGGCTGGTGGAGCACACCCCAGTAGCGGTGGACGAGTTGTACTCAACCTAGCGAGATGTGAGCAGTGGGGTACCCCAGGGCTCGATCCTCGGGCCCGCACTGTTTAACATCTTCATCAGCGACTTGGATGAGGGGGGGGAAAGCACGCTGTCCAAGTTTGCTGATGACACTAAGATGTGGGGCGAGGTGGACACAATTGAAGGGAGAGAGAGGCTGCAAATAGATTTAGACAGACTACAAAAGTGGGCAGACGAGAATAGGATGGGGTTCAATGTAGACAAATGCAGGGTGCTGCACCTTGGGAGAAGGAATCCACAGCGTACATACAGGCTGGGGAGTTTCCCTCTTGAAAGCGCAGAGGCGGAAAGGGATCTTGGAGTCATTATTGACTCCAAGATGAACATGAGCCACCAATGCCAGACCGCAGCCAGCAAGGCCAGCCATACCTTGTCATGCATCCAAAGGTGCATCTCAAGCCGGTCCAGAGAGGTGATCCTCCCCCTCTATGCGACTTTGGTCAGGCCGCAGTTGGAGTACTGTGTCCAGTACTGGGCACCGCACTTCAAAAGGGATGTGGCCAGCCTGGAGAGGGTTCAGAGGAGGGCCGCCCGCTTGGTGAGAGGGCAGCAGGACAGGCCCTATGAGGAGAGACTGAGGGCCCCAAACCTGTTCAGCCTCAGCAAGAGGAGGCTGAGGGGGGACCCAGTGGCTGCCTACAAACTCATCAGGGGAGATCAACAACAAATAGGTTTCTCCCCAGTACCACCCAGCACAAGGAACAATGGTAATAAGCTGATGGAGAATAGGTTTAGGTTAGAGATCAGAAGGCAATATTTTACAGCTTCCCAGGGAAGTGGTCCTCGCCCCTACCTTGGGCAAATTCAAGAGGAGGTTGGACAATCTCCTGTCTGGGGTCTTGTGAACCCAGCATTCATTCCTGCCTGTGGCAGGGGGTCGGGCTGGATGATCTGTTCAGGTCCCTCTTGACCCTAGCTACTATGAAACTATGAAACAGCTCAGGGAGTTGTGGCTGCTCAGGTGCATGGCACAGCAGTGAGGGAGGGAGGTTGGAATGGGTATACGATGGAGATGGGGGGGCATGGGCGCACGGTGCAATGGAGGGGGTTCCTGCATAGTGCGTGGTGGGGAGGGGGCACACAGTGTGTAGCCTGGGGGCCTGTGGTTCACTCTGGTGCAGCTTGCATGTGTATGGCCCCCTGCTGGGGCAGCCCCTTGGATCACTCAGCCCCCAGCTGCTTAGAAGTTGGACACAGCTCTAACTTGGTGTAAGTGTAACAAGAGCTGGAAGTCTTCTATAACTTATACCATTCCCTACATAGTTATTCTGCTATTTGAGGATTAACCCACTATTTCTATGTGATGTGCTTTCTATGCTTGAAGGGATCAAGAAGGGTTTGGCCACTTTTCATGTGACAGCTCTGGTGCTATGACAGCCAGTAATTCCTCTACACAAGGAGAAACCCAAGATTTCCTGTGAGGGAAGCTTTTTGCTTCTTTTGTGTCAAGGCTATGCAGAAGGGCAAGACCAAGTATAAAGAACCTAACTCTATGTATCCAGTCATAACAGCTCACATTCAAACTACTGAAAATGTACAAGCTGCTTACAAACAAGCTACAGATGAGGGCTTACCATCAGAAATGAGTCAGTGAATGATTTTACATAGCAGGTATATTTGAGAAAAGTGTTGTATTTTTGTGAACAAACTGGGAACCAAAATCAAGGTGAAATTCATTATGAATGGTTCATCATGAATTATTCACCCAGCCTTCATCCTGGGAATGGCTGCCTCCTCCAGAGTTATTCATCTACAGTTTCAAAATGAGAGTCCAAATCATACTTTTTAATGGCATGTCACTTGGAGCACAAAGCTATTAGAACACCATGAGATTTAAGCTGTGATTATGGCACCACACAGGAAACCTGGTGTGTGCAACTTTATTAGCTAAAAAGCTAACACTTTAAATGCCAGGCAAAGCATTTTTCTTGTCAGGCTAATGGAGATGGGCCCAGCATGGATATTTCAATGTCAGAAATGCGACACCCACCAACCCTCCTCCCTTTTGCTATTACTAGTCAGCAAGTCCAGGAATTCAGCTATTCCTGATTGCAAGAGTTCCATTATCTGCTTTCCCACTTGCTCACTCGTGGCATTACTTCCCAGATGTTTCTTCTAAGGACATGGAATACAGCTTTGGTACTTACTCTAGCTGCTGAAGATTGGGTTCCAAATTTTTCAGCTCATTTGCCATTTTAGTGATTCTGTGACAATACAGAAAAATTGATCATTATTACAGCATTTCTAGCTTCAGAGTCCACACAGGTATGTACACAACTAGATTCACATCTATCTACAGTATGCAGGTCTGGAGATACTACTGTGGAGAGAAAGGTACCTTGCTATAAAAACATTCAGCTTCTCAAGCTCTTCAGTTCACTTAGATGACTGTTTGCAGAGTTGTGGGTAAGCACTCAACTCAAACCACTTGTCTCTGTGAGCTTATTTCCTCTCTGTGAAGTGAAGACAATACTTCCCTACTTCAGGGAGCTGTTGTGCGGCTCAGTGAAGGTTTATAAAAAACTATATTACTGTGAGGTTTTACTACAACAAGATGTACTGTCAGACCCTCCCAAAATAGCTCTTATGTGCAGGAAAGCACACGTGCCCTCACAGGGCTTTGGAGGGAAGGAATGGATAGCCAGTGAAAAACATGCATGTGGCAGTGGTCACCTTGGACCAGAGGTAGGCAACCTTTGTTGGCTGTGGGCCAGAATGACCCACCCTGGGTCAGGGGCTTGGGCTGGGCACTAGGACCCTGCCACTACCACCACTTGTCTCTGGACTAGCACAGGGTAAGTGCCTGCAGCCAGCACATCTCCCCATGGTGGCATGTGGAGAGTGCCCACAGAAGGTGCCCCCCACAGCCGAATGCTGCAGAAGCCCCATGTCTATTCACATGGGAATATGTGAATAAGAACTAAACTATTAACTGTATGTGAACCATTAGGCATTAGACGTAGTGTCACTGGGCATGAACTGTGATGGCGACGCTACTGCACAGCAGCAATGAGCTATTGCGTAGTAGCTTGTTGCTACTGCTCAGTAGCAGCTAAAAATAACTGTGCAACGATGGGATTGTGCAGTAACGCCAGTTACTGCACAGTCGGCTGCTCATGTAGATGCGCCCAGTGAGTCTTTTAGGAAGTTTTACTTTCCTTCTGGACCACTGAAATATCAGAATCAGTTTCTGATCTGTCTTTGGTGGGAAGCTTTTTCTTCAGGTCTTGATTCACGTGAGTCCTTATACTGAGATCCAGTTGACTTGTACTTTTGCCATCTGTGCTTCTACACATAGTACAAAGTTCATTATCTACAGACTGCTGAGGCTGATTTCCTATTTCTGCACAACAGTATTTGCATTTGTGTCTGTAGGTCCATTTCTTCCCATAAGAACATGGTTGCTTCTTGTGTTCTGAAACAACTGGTTTCTTTCTTTGGGCTGTGATCATCAAGAGAATCATCAAGAAGCGTGAATGTTGTGTCTTCTTGTACTACAAGTGCTCACTTAACTAGATTCAGTTTCTTACAAGCTGCCAGGCCTAAAACTGGTGTCACCTCCTAAAGTACCATAATGAACAGGAGTTTGTATACTTTACTTTTATATTGGATGCTAGCAATGCATCTCCCCTGCACTGGTATATTTGTTCCAAAATAGACAATTGTTTTGATGTTTGTTGAATTCACTTTTGTTTTCAATTTTAATTTTCTATATTCATGCTCTGATAAAATATTAACGTGAGCTCCTGTGTGACCATTTTAAATAAAACCGTTGTTTCTTGCACATCCACTGGCAAAGTCCAGTCTATGTCATTGATTTAGCTCGATTCTACCATATCTATATGAAATTCTTCTGGTATGCTTCAACTGTATGCACTTGAGATATTTGTGCTTGGGATCTGCAGCACCTGTCAGAATGGTTCCTCCTGTTACAGTTAAAACAAAGCTTTCCAAAGGCAGCACAATGTTTGGGGCCATTTTGCTTTCCACATTTGGTACACATATGCTTTTCTGCTCTCTCTCCCTTGCTGCTCGCAATTCCACTCTGTGAGGTGGCTTCTTACCAGTGGAAAATTCCACCTTCCGGGGTGGGTTTTATGTCCATATTCTTTCATGCCTACTGCATGGATGGCCCCTTTTGGTGTATTCAACTCTGCAGCCTGGGTCTTGACAGTTTCTTCTGCCCTGCACATTTGGACAGTCTTTTCTAGGGACAAATCTCCCTCTTGTAATAGCCTTTTTTGTAATGTATTGTCTGCAATACCATGAATAATTGTAATGTATTGTCTGCAATACCATGAATAATTCTATCTCTAATCAGAGATTCTGTCAAGTTCTGAAAAGCACAGTGTATGGAAGGGGGCTGTTCCTACTACACTTCTGCAGAACCCCCACTGTACATGTAACTGTGATACCCAAAAGCCTGGGTAGGTCTATCCCAATCATGCAATTGGTCCAATAAAAGGTATCACCCACAAAAATTATTCTCTCTTGCATGTTTCCTGGACCATTGTGGCTACAACATCACTACAATACTATAAAAACACGTAAATATAGCACTTTAAAAAGTCCATCCAGCTCTCACCAGCCATCAAGCAGAAGACACCTAAACAATTCACAAACAGAAAGGTAACTAAAATACAATAAATCCACTGAAAAATATTAATTTTCCCCGAAACTTGAGGGATGTGCCCTCCCCTTGTAAAATAAGTTTGGGTCAGTT
This sequence comes from Alligator sinensis, assembly GCF_000455745.1. Taxonomy (NCBI): domain Eukaryota; kingdom Metazoa; phylum Chordata; order Crocodylia; family Alligatoridae; genus Alligator; species Alligator sinensis. The sequence continues at coordinate 81,682 of NW_005843111.1, read as the reverse complement.
TCCTAGTGTGATATAGCTACACCAACGGTTTCAGAGTATAAGCCAATTTTTTGTAGAAATAGGTCACTTCCCAGCTATGGTGCACAGGATTGGAACATGGTATATTTTCTCTAAATAACTTAATCTTTCATTTCTATAAATCAGTGTAAAACTCCTGTTTCCCTTAAAAAATGTTTAACACAGATAGGAAAACTCTGTTAGTTCCCCTAAAAGGACAGGTCCTGTAGCTAAACCACTGGGCTGTGCTTGCAAGGAAACTAGCTTCAAATCCCAGCTGTCTCATAGATGTCCCCTGTAACCTTGGGAAAATCTGTCCGTGCCTTCATTTTTCCATTTCAAGTGAGGATACGAATATTGCAAGAGGGAAGGATTTTTGTGGGAGATATATTTTATTGGACCAATTGAATAGTTGGGAGGGACACAGACAAGCTTTCAGGTACCACCTTTCCTCAGGTACATTCTCCATTTTTTCACCTTTTATCTTTGTATAGACCAGAGGTTTCCAAACTTTTTCTTATTATGTATCCTCTTCCAGATTTACCAGCTGCCCACATACCCCTACCAGTGTGTTTTTGTATTTTAACCCCTTAAATGCCAAGTATTATTATAATGAAAATGAAATCTGCCATTACACAATTTCTCCTACGTACCACCCAGAAATATCTTGCATAACCTCATGGGTACATGTACCACAGTTTAGAAATCTCTGTTATAGACTATAGTCTATTCTGAGTGGGGACTGTTTCCTCCTATGTTGATATGCAGTAGGGCTGTGTGAAATTTCACCAGCTGTTTTGTTCCAACATTGTTTCAACCAATTTCAAGGTCAAAACAGCAAAATTGGAACAAAACAAAGCCAGTTGAAATAGCCTCAAAACAAAACAAGCCTGGTCAAAATGTTTCAAAAGTCAAAATGTTTTGACCATAAGGTGGGGATGGGAAATCAGTCCAGCTGGTCTGATTTCCAATCCCCAGTGCAAGATTCGGCATCCCCATCCACTTGATTGCACCGGGGGTGGGAGGCAGCCCATCTAGGCTGCTTCCTGGGGCCCTGTGCTTGATTATGCCGGGGCTGGGTGGCAGCCCAGCTGGGCTGCTTCCTGCCCCCGGCGTGATCAAGTGCGGGGCCCCGGAAGCAACCCAGCTGGGCTGCCATCCACCCACAGCGGAATCAAGCGCGGGGCCCTAGGAAGCAGCTTGGCTGGGCTGCCTCCCGCCCCAGTGCAATGTAGCCCTGGGGATGGCAAGTCAGCCCAGCTGGTCTGACTTCCCATCCCCAGAGAAACTTGAAACAGCATCAAAACAGCCTTGCTGTTTCAACTTAAAGTGAAATTTGAGATGAAACACTGTTCCCTCAAACCGTCAAAACTCAAGGTGAAATGGAATAGTTGCTGTTTGGCACAGCCCTAATATGCAGCACCTAGCATGGGGGTGAGGATTAAGATAATATTGCAATACAAATAAATAACAGCTCTATAGACTACTAATCAGATACATAAATTCAGAGCCCAGAGACTATGCAGAGGTACCTTCCCCACAGAACTGAGACTTTACTAGAAACTAGTCTGATCCTGCAAGGTGCTAAACACCATTAACTTCTACTCAAGGTCAGAGCCTTTGAATACCTCAAAAACATAGGTACTACACAATAAAAGAAAAAATAGTAATGACTGAGGGAATGAGGGGTGCAGATACTAAAAACTGCTTGACTATAAAAATGACAGCAATAAAAGACAGACATTGGGAATCAAGGAACTGGCCATCCTCCATACCATTTTATTTATGATTCACACTTGTTTTCAGAGTGGCCTAATATAACTTTTTAATGCATATTTGTGTCAGTCAAGTCTAAGACCTAGAAATTGTTTCCCCATCTCCTACATCTTACAGGGCTGCTTCTTGAAATGGCAAATCTGGAGTGTAGGTATTTGAACAAAAGAAAGCAGTAACGACTAGAAATGTATCTGTTATTAAATATGCATAAAGGACCTACTCACCATGTGCCCTGCTAGCAGACACTAGGCAATGAGCCCCCTTTGCCCCTGCAATCTGGAGGGAGACTTGCAAAGATACTTCACTTCTGTTATAAAACCTGTTTACTTTGTGCCTTTTTTGTGTCAAGGTTGCTAGGTTACACTTTTTGTGACAACAGTAAAACTCCCCCTCCCCTTCCTTCTTCCAGTTTTTCCATTTTCCCTCTTTGACACCTCCCCAACAGGCTGTCAAATAATCTCCTTGGTTTTTTTTTTCCGTGCCAGTCTCCATTTCAACTGCTCTCCATAGTTACTTCTCAAGGCTTTCAATATGTAAGTAAGATCAACCTGGGTGTGTCAAAGTGGCAAAAGAAAATTACAGTACTCTGTGATAAAACCTAAGGAAGACTAGACCCTAAACAGGCTACATATGCCTCTTTTAGGCCAGATAACCTTGAGAAAGATCTATACAACTTTAATTTCTACTGGGATTTGTTATTCTGTTTCTTTGTTTCTCTCTTGAGTGCAGTAGCATACCTAGTACTTCACTTCTACAGAGACAAAATTTGCTTCTTGAGGCCAGGAACAATTTAAAACTATTCCCTTGCTAATTTAAAAACACTATGGGCATGTGAGCGGGAATGTGCATTCCCCATGGATAACCAGCAGTGGTACATATTTGTGCTGCTGCTGCTAGTTGTTTCTGGGGAATGCCTCTGCATGCCCATGGTGGTGAATGGCAAGTTGCCCTAGGTGGGGTAGGGGATACTGGTACCAGCACCTGCACTGGACCCAGCAGCCTTAGCTGTAGTTCTGAGGGCTTTCTGGGGCTCCAGCAGTGATGATCCTGCTGCATGGAGCCTGGCCAGCAACTGGAGCATGGCTGTGGCTAGCCATGCTCCGGTTTTGGGTCATGCACACTGTTGCCTTGTGAGCTGTCCCACTTATTTCTGGTGTGGTTTTTTTGACACTGGGATCTCCCAGTGTCCAAAAACCTGCTGAGCTACAAATTAGCTGTGCAGCGAACACCTGCATGTGTGGTGTGGGTGGTTTATGGCTCCGCAGACAGGTCTGTGGGGCTGCAAACCGCACGTACGTGCTTGTCTGGATGTGTCCTAGGGATGCAAAGTGTGAGACAATTTCTCTGTGTACTTTCTCTGAAATTATTAATTTAGACACTTGGCAAACAAACAGGGAGACAGATATTTAAACAAATGAAACACATGCTACACTAGACAGCTGTCACCACTGAGAAGTATATAAGCTCAACCACAGAGTAGGCACACGGTATATGTGCTAGGGCTGTACGAGGTTTTGGACCGTGCTTTGGAACCAGAGAAGCTTTGGATGCTTTGGTGTCTGAAGCAGCACGTCCAGATCGAAGCGCTGGCTTTGTTAGGCTTTCTGAAGTGGTTTGGAGCTTCCGAAGAGCTTCAGAAAAGTTTTGGAGCCGCTTCGGAGATCCGGCCATAGGGTATAATGGAGAATCAATGAAATATCTATAACTTTGTTGTTTTTTTGTCTGATTTGGATGAACTTTGCAGGGGTGGTAGCCTCTGCTGAGATCACGAAGTCTGCCAAGTTTTAAGAAGATAGATGCAGGAGTTTGGGGGGAACTGTACCCCAAATTCTTGAAAGAAAACTCATGTCACGTCTATGTGTACAACAGTCAAAACTGCAGGGATGGTAGCCCCTGGTGAGACCACAAAGATGGCCAAGTTTCAAGAAGATAGGTGCAGGGGTTTGGGGGAAACTTTACCTCAAGCTGCTGACAGGCAAAACTCGTGACGTAGATGACCCTCTGTGTGTTAAACCACAATGGGCTGAAAACTGCAGGGTTGGTGGCCCCTGCTGAGGCCACCAAGGAGATATCAAGGAGATAAGTGCAGCGGTTTGGGGGAAACTGCACCTCAAGCTGTGGACAAGCAAAACTCGTGACATTGGTGACAGTGTGTGTGTTAAGGCGCAGCAGGATGAAAGCTGCAGGGATGGTAGCCTCTTCTGCGGCCATGAAGCTTGCCAGCTGTCAAGGAGATAGGTGCAGGGCTTCTGGGTTCTGGGGTCCTGCACCTCTAGCTGCTGACAGACAAAACTCGTGACATGGGTGCTTGTGCAACTGTGTCTGTCTTGGGGCGGGGAACTTCTGCAGGCTGCTAAGCTACTGTGTTACCAGTTACCAATCAATCATGATTCACTCAGGGACCAGCTCAATACACAGTTGCTAGCTAATGTAACCAGTTAATTAACAACAATTAACACCTACAAAACCACAGACTGTATTGATTATTTCCTCTCCTTAGTCTGTGGTTTTGTAGGTGTTAATTGCAGCAGTTGCACAAGCACCCATGGCATGAGTTTTGTCTGTCAGCTGATAGAGGTGCAGGGCCCCAGAACCCAGAAAGCCTTGCACCTATCTCCTCTACAGCTGGCAGGCTTCGTGGCCTCAGCAGGGGCCACTACCCCTGCAGTTTTCAGCCCACTGCACCTTAACACACACAGGGTCATCTATATCATGAGTTTTGCCTGTCAGCAGCTTGAGGTGCAGTTCCCCTCAAGCCTTGTAAGTTACCTTGACTAACATTTTAATGACTGAGAGAACAGGATTCTTAGGCAGAAAGAAAGAAATATTTGGCAAAAATTGCTATAGAAGGACACCACAAGAAAGAATAAGGGTGAGTTAGAATCATTGGTGATGTGTAGGGGGTGCACGTGCACCCCCTGAACATGGCAGTGCACCCCCTATGAAAAGGCATTGCCGATACTGCCAGTGGTATCTGCGGGCAGTCCATGATTGCCCTGGCCACCGCTGCCGCTACTGGCAGCATCTGCAGGGGGTCACCGACCACCAGTTGGCGCTGGTCACCCCTTCCCCACCCCACCACTAACAGCACCACAGCTGCCTGCAGGAGCTCCCCACTTACTGCCGCCATGCTCCCACAGCTGCCAGCACTGCCACTGCCTGCTGGAGCTCGCCATGCCCCCCAGCTTCTGGGGGCACGCGGGGTTCATGGTTAGAATCATAGAAAAGTAGGGTTGGAAGGGACCTTGGGAGGCCATGTAGTCCAACCTCCTGCTCAAAGCAGGACCATCCCCAACTATATCATCCCAGCCAAGGCTTTATCTATATATTCATAGCTTTGTATATGGAATCATAAGCAGGTTGCTGGATTTCAATAGCAAGAATCTGGGCTGAAATTTGTATGAAACAACCGTCTTGATAAGATAGAACTTTACCTTTTCTAAGAAGATAAATTTCATTTTTCTTTCACACATTAGCCAAAGTGGACTGAAGATTGCAGAGAGACAGATGGATACACTCTGCTATTATAGTGACAGTTACACAAGCAAGGATAAGTTGTATATCAACTACCAACCTTTGTGCTTCAATGCACAAGCTGATCACCAGTTGCAGTGAGGAAACTACCTCCCCAATGACCTGACAAACATAACCTTTCACACATATAGGTATTTTCATCTTCTCCTGCAGCATTCAGTAGAGGCTCATATCAAGGAAAGGACACTGAATTAGATAGAACATTGTTATTACTTGGGGTTGCAGTATGTTTCTGTGGCCAAATGATTTGCTCATAGTAAGAGTACAGTATGTACTGGCATGAATCTATTTGTATGCTGCATCAGAATTAAGGTCTACCAGTTTTAAACTTAAACTCATTAATACACCAGATGTTACAGATCTTTAGGTATGTATTGCAGACTGGTATTTTAACAGGCATGGTTGTTGCTTTTGAATCATGTTCCCTTGCAAATGAGAGGGGTCTTTCCCACTAGCACTTCTGAATGGCATCTTCCCCTTTAGTTGCCACAAATACCAGACTACAGTCATAGTACTAAGGGGGCTTTGTTTCATTCATCAGCCTGAGAAACATTCAAGGCTGTTATGTTTTTTCCAGTTTTGTATACTTTTCTTATTAATACTCTTACCAGTAATAAAATAGGCAAAATATTCTGGCACATTTTAAGTGTTCTGCTTTGATGAAGAGGATAGGGAAGGATTTGGTTTTTGTTTATAAACTGCTGAGTGCATTCTTTTGAACCTCTGAAGGGCTTCACCAGACAAGACATTTGCTCCTTTTATAGGATCATTTAAAAAAATATTAGTTAAAGTAGCAGTCAAATTTTAGTAGCCTAGTGAATGGGATGGATTGCAGCACCAGCCAGTATTTCTTCTCCAGGGAAGAAGTTCTTTAGAAAGGCCAATACCTGTAGGAGAAAATAATTAATGAGCACCTGAAGGCAGTCCAGCCTGGAAGAAGCTACAAGGTTCTGTGCTCAGTGGCAGTTGTAAACTATAGAGATCACATTTGAATCCATCTGAAGTTCCCTATTGTGATAGGGGGTGTGCGGGCCGGGCACGATCCGGGCCCGTTTTGTGCTCTGTGTGGGCTGTGGCCAGCAGCCCGGGCACGCGGGGTTGGAGAGAACGGGCGACACGCTAGAATTAGGCACGGACTTGTAATGGTAGATTTAAAGATTGTTTACTTACACCGAAGACGATTGCGGTGCAGGCTGGAAAACTTGCTTGAGTTGTGGTTACAGACAAAACAACGTGAACAACCACGTGGAGTTTGCTAGGTTCCACGGAAACAGAGCTCCGGATGCCCTGGACAAGCACGCCACCGAAATAGAAACTTCGTAGATACGTCTTATAAAATTATCGCTTGAAGACGGGAAGAGGTGGGCGATGGATCAGGTCGCCAAACTCCTCTGAATCTCACCCAGGGTCTCTATTACCCTGCTGTGTACCCAGAGTCCCCACGAGATGGATGTGGAGTCCTCTTTGGCTTGGGCAGAAACCGCTCAAGCCTCTTATACGGCTAACAGGCCAATCGTTAGCCGCCATGTGGGAATAATTTAGAACTAGCCAATAGCAGGGAACAAATTTGCATGCGGGTGGCGGGAACTCCTTTGCACCGTGCATTTCTCTTGCAACTTGAGCAATGCACCCTGCAAATAAAGCTACAAATTGGCGGGAAATTCTCCCTTGCACCGGGGTTCTCCTCTGCAGCAGAAAACTCCACCGTGCAACGAAGCTGTAATTTAGAGGGAATAATTCTAGTGCCGAAGCACACACAAAATCATACCTTTGGGTTATGACAGGGGGAAGATCATGTAGCCAGTTACAGTGCTGGCCCACCCTTCTGTCTAGGGCAGTCCATCCTGTCTTTCCTGCCATGACTTGCTGTTCAATAATACAAGAGGCAATAAGCGGGAGGTTGTCCATTTAATGCCCCAATGCCATGGGGTCTACACATGGCTCATCCTTCCCTTACCATGTCCCATGCCTCACAGACGGAATCCAAAATTACAGTTGCTCTGGACAGGAGCTTTCAGGGCCTCACACACTTGTCTCATTCATTCTGCCCCCTCTCACAGGGCCTTATTCACTCTGCTTCCTCTCACAGGGCCTCTTTCATGCCACCCTTCATTGGGGCTCTCCCAACCTGCCCTGCTCCTCTTGAGTGGCTCCTTTGGGCCATCAGGCTTGCCTGCTTCCACTAAGGGCGAGCCCACAGCCCTTTGGGTGCCTCCCACAGTGTACTCTGCAGGTGATGGTCCTTGTGCCTAACACTAGGCTGACTCTAGCCACTAGCTCCTCACCGGGCACTAGGCTCTTCCTCCCTCTTTTCTGGGGCCACTCTTTACCCCTGCACTGGGGCTAACTCTACGTCCCCTTCCTAGGGCTTGGGGCCTTACACCCTCAGGGACTCAGGTGCCTTTCCCTCAGCATGCCTGGCCCCACTGTCAGTTCTGAGTGGTGGGGGCTAGGGTTATGAGGCACCCCTACCTGCCTTGCACTGGGGAGGCAACTGGCCTGGCATTTCTGGGGAGCTGCCCCACCACAGGGAGCCCCACCAGGCCATCCTTCCCCAGCAGGGTGCAGTTTCAAGTCATACCTAGGACGAGGAGCCTCCTGCCATCGCCATAGCTCCTGCCCTTACCTTTAAGGTGTTCTTGAGCAGCCGCCCAGGCGGGTGTTGTTCTGCTGGCTCGGCCCTGATAGCCTGAGGTACAGTGGAATTTGCTCAGCTCTGCCCTCCAATCACACCAATCACATGTTCCACTCTGGGTCATGTGACTGCCTCATCAGGGCTGGCCTGAACCTGCCAGCTGCCCTGCTGTCACTCAAAGCCCTTAAAGTGACAGGCACCAAAGGTGCTCTGTCACACCCATCTATAGACACATTTTAGCTTTAATTAGGGATGCAAGAATAAGTATAGTGGTGGCTGGCCTGGAGTTCAGGATCAGCTTGGTGTGCAATAGCAGGTTCAGCTGTTCACTCCTGTGGGCAGCAGGAAATTTGACCTGCATATGCGGAGCACTTGTCACCGCCAGGTAGCACCCTCTGTGGCTGAATGACTATCTTGGAGGGTTTAAAGTTGCTATCTTTGTTCAAGGTACAGCTACAGTGATGGGAATCAAGCAGTTCCATGCTATTTTGGTTTCTTCTCTGCTCTTTTGGTTTTGACCTCTAGTCCCCCTGCCTCCTTCTTCACAGTCTGAGGGCAGGATAGGTAACTTCCTTTTTTCTCTTGAGCTAGTGTACTTGAAAATCCTTCTCTGTCCAAGACACCTAGTTGCTACTTAAAATTCTGTGTTAATAATCTCCCTTTAGTTTATCATTGATCATAGAGCATTGGGAGCATTTGGATTGTACTACAAAAATATGGTATATTCTGCAAGCAAAGCATTTCCTGAAATGAATAATTTTCAGGGGACTTTTCCACTGTAAGATATTGACAATCTCTTGGACCTTGAGACGTGACCACTGATGCTAACACTACCTGTACAAGATACTCCTGAGTGTTCCATCTTTCCTACATGGTTCATTAGTTTGTAATCTCAGTTATTGCAAGGGAAACCATTCTAATCTTGTCAACTGGAGATGCAACTACTTTTTCATTTAGTTTTAAAATAGGTATTTAAGTTGGTCTGTGCTCTGCTATTGATTTGACTTCTTGATATAGTACGAGACTATTTAAGAAGATCTTTGCTACAGATATTTAATGTCCTTCTGCAAGGGTCAAAGAATAACATTTTTAGGGATGGGAGAAGGTGTCATACAAAGAAGTCTTCTTCAAATGTAGAGTATTACACTGCATTAAATTTTAAAAGCTATACCTTGAAGCTGACTCTCAGTGATAATTAAGCTCCTGAGTCACTTTTAAAAATGGCTGCTTAAATGTTTTTGAAAATGTTGCCCATAATCATGTTAAAATCAGAAGTGACTTTACAGCTCTGGTGCTAGTTAGAAGAACTTTATCATAGTTTCATAGTTGTTAAGGTCAGAAGGGACCTCAATAGATCATCGAGTCTGACCCCCTGCCCTGGGCAGGAAAGAGCGCTGGGGTCATATGACCCCAGCCAGATGCTTGTCCAGTCTTCTCTTAAAAACCCCCAAGGTAGGGGAGAGCACCACCTCCCCTGGAAGCCCATTCCAGATTCTGGCAACCCTTACCATAAAGTTCTTCCTTATGTCCAACCTAAACCTGATCTCTGTCAGTTTGTGGCCATTGTTATCTTTCTCATTCAACCCAGAGATTTTTAGCTAAAGGCAGAAGCTTTGCAGGTGTTTTTTCACAGAAATACTGTTCAGAGCAGTCAAGTATGAACAATTACTTTGTAGAACTGGGCCTTCTTTAGACACTTACAGTCCCTCCTCTTGCTAACCCCATGAATGCAACATTCTCCCTTTCTATCTTTCCAATTAGGAGAAATATATAGTTGTATTAGGGTTTAAGTTTTTCCTAAGCCCTTGAAAGGTGCGCTGTTTAAGGATGATCATCCGGACACAGTGGTATTGGCTGCTCCAATGGTCTAAAGATGGCTGTATTGGGTGGAAAAAAACCTGACTGAAGCAGATTTTGGAAATACAAAACTTGTTTTTGATGTTTAACTGTTTCACTCATTCCTTCCTTTCTCAGTCAATCAATTTCCTCCTTCTCCAGGCAAAAAAGGGAGTGTTATTTTAAAGTATGGTATTCTGCCATTAAGCATATTCTTGTGCATATTTACAGCTATTGTTGTGACTGTGCACTGAGCTTGGTTGTCTGACATACTTGTTCTGTTCCCTGGTACAAAATGGCTATGAGCTACAAGAGACAGGAAGATGATTGTCTGGGTCCAAGAAATAGGGAATGAGAAAGTTTTACTTAATGGATCAACAAAATCCCTGTAAGGTGTCTTAAAAGTACTAAACAGATGTAAACTTAAACAGCAGTAGATACTGCACAAAACCATGTAGGTCAGAAGTACAAGCAGGGCAGAGGTGATTACTCGCTGCCACTTCTCACCAGGCTTATCAAATCTACCTCTTCATATAGAATCATAGAAAGTTAGGTTTGGAAGGTACCTCAGGAGGTCATCTAGTTCACCCCCCTGCTCAAAGCAGGACCAGCCCCACCTAGATCATCCCAGCCAAAGCTTTGTCTAGCCGGGTTTTGAAAAATCCCAAAGATGGAGATTCCACAACTTCCACTTAACCCTGGAGGTGCACAGTCCCACCAGAGGAAATGCCCTGTTGGCCTTGGTCCTGGCCACAGGCGATGATCTGGTAAGGGGGCTCCAGGTTCTTGACCACCTGGGTGATAGCGATCATCACTTGCTGGAATTCATCATCCAGCGCAGGGTGACAAGGGCCTGCAGCAAGGCGGTAGCCCTAGACTTCAAGAGGGCCAACTTCAACGAGTTGAGGAGATTGGTTGGGAGAGGTGCTGGGGTTCTCGAGGGCAGGGGAACTCAATGCCCAAGATGTGTGGTTGTTCCTTAAGGACACGATACTCAGGGCCCAAGGGGTGATGATCCCAACAAAAAGCAGGGGGGCAAGAGTGCCCAAAACCCGACCTGGCTCACCAAGGATGTCTGGGAATGCCTGGTTGCCAAAAAGGCGGCATACACCCGGTGGAAGGGGGGGCTATCTCCAAAGAGGAGTATACCTCCACTGCTCGGGCCTGTAGGGGGGCTGTTAGGAAAGCTAAGGCGGACATAGAGCTAGGACTAGCATCCAAGATTAAAGATAATAAAAAGTCCTTTTTCAAATATATAGGGAGGATGAAGAAGGCACCGGGAAACGTGGGGCCCCTGCAAGATACGCTGGGCAATCTGGTGGTTGCGCCAGAGGAGAAGGCAGACCTTTTTAACAAATTCTTCACCTCCGTTTTCTTGTGCAGGGACTGGGACTCCCCCACCATGATTCAAGATGGACTCGAGGGGAATGCCTCAAGACCTAAGGTTGAGGAGGACCGGGTTAGAGTGCTTCTGGAGGGGCTGGACGTGTTCAAATCAGCAGGTCCAGATGCTCTCCACCCCAGGGTGTTGAGAGAGCTAGCAGGGGTTATTGCTGGGCCCTTGGCATGGCTTTACGAGCACTCATGGTGCTCGGGCCAGGTGCCAGACGATGGGCCCCATCTTTAAAAAAGGGAGGAGGGAGGACCCGGGCAACTATAGGCCCGTCAGTCTTACCTCAATCCTGGGGAAACTCTTTGAGAAGATCATCAAGAAGCGCAT
>NW_005843111.1:63931-65771 GCF_000455745.1 Alligator sinensis | reverse complement strand
AAGGACCAGCCGGCGACCCCCTTCTGGAGGATAACACCACGCTGAAAGAAGCCTCAACAACAGACTCCAGCGCTTGTAGGATAAGTATACCTGACTCTGTAGCCTGCTACTGTGTGTGTGTGTGGGGGGGGGGGACCAGCCCCAAGGTTTATGATTTAACTTCATTACAGTATTTCAATCCTACTAATAAACCAGAATTTTAAGGATCCTGAGTTGGACATTTGTAGCCAACATGGGCACAGCAGGGCAGACCCTACAATGAGAGGCTACGGGACCTGAATCTGTTCAGCCTTCACAAGAGAAGGCTGAGGGGGGACCTGGTGACCGTATATAAACTCACTAGCGGGGACCAGAAGGGTTTGGGGGAGACCTTGTTTCCCCTAGCACCCCCCGGGATAACAAAGAATAATGGCCACAAGTGGTTGGAGAGTAGGTTTAGATTAGACATCCGTAAGAACTACTTCACAGTTAGGGCAGCTAGGACCTGGAACCAACTTCCAAGGGAAGTGGTACTGGCTCCTACCCTGGGGGTCTTTAAGAAGCAGCTTGATGCCTACCTGGCTGGGGTCATTTGAGCCCAGTTTTCCTCCTGCCCAGGCAGGGGGTTGGACTTGAAGATCTACAAGGTCCCTTCTGACCCTACTTCTATGAATCTATGAATCTGTGATTCTCTGGATAACCTGTTCCAGTATTTTACTACCCTCCTAGTGAGAAAATTCTTCCAAACATCTAACCTAAACTTTCCTTGCTGCAACCTGAGACCATTGCTCCTTGTTCTGTCATCTGCCACCCCTGAGAATAGCCTATGTCCATACTCTTTCAACCCCACCTTCAGGTAGTTGAAGACTGGTATTAAGTCTCCTTTCAGTCTCTGCTTCTCTAAACTAAATAAGCCCAATTCCCCCATATGCAATAGAAAGATACAGAGATACTCTTCCAAGTTAACCACCTTATCCTGATATGCCAAATTAATCAAAGGATTTTAGAGATGACTCGATTGGAAGTAATTTAATAGAACAGAAAGCATAGGCAACGGAAGAGGGTGGCTAATAGTGTTAGCCCCCCAAATGCGGGGCAGTGGTAGGGCTGAAAGGCAGGCTGGCCACGGGCTTCTGGCAGCTGCAGCAGGGGTGAGGGAAGGAGTGGGGCTAGGGAAGGGACAGGCACTGCACAGTTGGCGGGGTGCAGGACGGAGCTGAGAGTGACTAAGGTGGGGGATGTGGCTCCCACTGTTACGCACACCCCAGGAAGGCACAGGGGGTGGGGTGTGACCCCAGATCTACGTGGGGTAGGCTGAGGCTGCAGACTGGGGCCGCCCGGTAGGGGCTCCTCCCGGCAAGGGCTGGCTGAGGCTGTGCTTGGGGTGGGCGGCGGCGGTGCTGGGAGCAGGGCTACGGGAGGAGGGGGGCTGCAGTCACCCCAAAATTCACCGTATTCCCCCCAACCCCCACTCCCAGTGCTGCTACCTCCCACCAAGAGCACAGAGTGGCCTAAATCTGCACCTCTCCCCGCTGGGAACAGCCCGGTGCAGTCTCAGCCCTAGCCCACAGACTCAGCCCACCCCACCCTGCCCTGCCCTGCCCTGCCCCACCCCGTGCAGATCGTGGAGCACACGTCCCCCATGCCCTCCTGTAGTGCATGCAGCAGCAGGAACTGCCACCCCCTCCCTGAGCCGGGTGCCCCCTGAACAAGCTGCTTGAGGCTCCGTCCCACTCCTGCCTAGGCTGTGCAGGGCCTGTCCCTGTCCCAGCCCCACTCCCTTCCCTTTCCCTCACAAATTTACCTCCTGGGTGGGGGCGCATGCGCACACGCACTCAGCCTCCCCCCCCCCCCCCCCAAA